>NC_133622.1:237086745-237386745 GCF_048593235.1 Sminthopsis crassicaudata
GACAATCACCATGTAGCCACTTGAGCAGATCATGAGACCCATAATCAGAGCATCAATAACTGATTTCCAAATTAGAATTTTTATTGTACTTGCGGCATGCCAATTGAAAGAGCTATGCCCAATCTTCCATATTTCTGTACTGTTGTTCCTTTGATGATGTATATTGATAGCTACAACAACATCTATCACAACATTGAAAATCCAACAAAGCAAAGAGCTGGGAACAATATATTTGGGGGCCCTAGTTTTGACCTCTGTCCACATAGGGCTGTTGGGGCTGATGATGATGGCCTGAAATATACTCAGGAAGCTGGTACTGCAAAGGGAAATGCTCCGTGTCACTCTTATTAAGTAAGTTAAGATTTTCCCCATCATGTCATCCAAGAATGATTTCCACCCCCACATATTTATTATTAGGGGGATTCCTCTGAAGATAATCATCAGGGCATGAGCTAAGGCCAAGTTTATGATTATCAGACTAATGTATCTTTTTCTGTGAGTAGTGATGAATTTAAGGCTATGAAGATAAAGAAGGAACATATTTCCCAGCACTCCAAACAAAAGCAGGGTCAAGAAGACAATCTTTAGATCCTCTTTATAAGAGTTCATTCCTTGGGTGTCTTGAAGAGCTTTTCTATCAGATCCAAAGTGACCTAGGGAGAAATCAGTGGGGATTTGAATTTTCTAGATTATTTATTACCCAGTAAAATCTTATAACCAACTTGCCTTCTATATGAGGAATACCAAATCTTCCCAGATAAGTAACAGTACTACTCCAACATTTATAAGGCTTTTATTCAAATTATCAGGACAGCTAGAGGACTCAGTTGATAGAATGACTGCATTATAGTCAGGAACAATATGAGTTCAAATCTCATATCAGACACTTATTAACTATGTGACCTTGTACAAGTCACTTCACTTTCTTTACCTCAGTTTATTCATTTTTAAAATGAGCTAGAGAAAGGCAAAGCTCTCTAATATTTTTACTAGGTAAAACTGAAAATAGGGTCATAAAATTTCAGATACAAGTAATCAACAAGCAACAAGAAATTCAATTTATCAACTCATACTTGTTAATAATGTACTGAGTATTCTACTAATAGAACATTTTCTAACTTTCTCTAAGCCATGTCTTTTGCTCTTGCACCATGGTCATCAGCTCCCACCAATACCTTGGATGGTTCCTGGGCTCATCAACTTTGATGAGCAAGTTTTTGCCTTAACTTCTCAGGATCCATGTCTTTTGCCACTTCCTTGCCACTGCTTCACTATTCCACTGAACCTATTCTTAGGTCCCTTTCAGTAATCCTTCCTTTGTTTAGTTCTTCCATTAGAATGGAAGCTCCTTGAGGGCAGGAACTGTCTTTCTTCTTTTATTCTCATTCCAGTTTCTTAGCATAGTTTCTGGGCCATAGTAAGACTACTTGAAATGTCTTTTGTGTAACTGTCATTTGTGGGACTGAATTAAAGTCTGTAGGTGAAATTTTGATTCATCCTTTTTCTTTATGTAATCCTATGCAAAAAGGTTCTGGTATGGCATCTCCTTTCTGAGAAAACAGAGTGGGTAGTTGTAACGTGCTCTTCTGGCAGTTACAATTACTAGTCTGTCCTAGACCCACCAGAGTACCTTTGGCCACTGTCCTTTGCAGTGTGAACTTTACCCGGCTCGCCTCCTCTGAGGCCTTCAAAGGTCTCTGGCCACTATCTCTTGAATCTATAGCTTAATAACCAGTAGCGCACTCAAGAACAGCCACGTGTAATCTTAAAAGCCTTTATTATACCTACTCACATAATGCCCTAACTGATGCCCTGACTTGTTGGTTCCCGAGTGAACACCTGGTCAGAAGACCCACGTGTTCACTACCAAAACCCTTACCTTTTTTGGCTATCCATCTTGGCTTGGCCACCCAGGCTAGAGAGCCAGGGTGAAGAGCACCAGGTTAAAGAGAGCGACTGCTGCCTGCAGTGGGCTTACAAAGGGCCTGTGAGGTCACACACACACAGCCAATCAGCGAGAGAGTCACCCATTACGAAGCTATCTCAATATGGCCAGGATCCCACCTAAGGGCAGTCCTAATATCCACAGAAATTACTTCCGGACCACTCAATCTCCCGATTTGCTGTGGCGCCCATTTAAAGGCCCCTTACAGGTAGTTTCATGATATATTTTCTTTGCTCCCCTTTTGTAAAGGGCAACAGATAATGGGGGAAACTCTACTTGAGGTATAAGACCCCCAAATCCAGCCAAGGAACCTGCCGACATGTCTGGTTTGGCTCTCCATCATCTCTCCAGGGATATTTCAGCCTTCCTGAGAAGTCGGGGTTGGGGGACGACAAATTGTGTTGTACTTGAAACAGAGATATTAATGTAGCAAGGAGACATCTACACAACAATAGCAAGTTGCTTATGTGGCCCCACATGCACAGTATCCTATAGTTGGTGCATGTCTAGTATAGTTAATCCATGTGCAGTGTACTATAGTGATGCAAGTGTACTAGGGTATTTAAGGCTGAGAAATCTTGAAATAAATGAACTCCATGTTCAACCATCCATATGAGATTTGCCTCCTCACTCCTCACCTATGATCAGGATTTGGGCTTTTACCAAAATCCTCTAGTAAATAAGTCCCCACACTACATAATCCATTAGCCAGGAATTAAGATGGTTGGGCAAGATTCTAGGAACATCTACAAAAAGTTACACTCTTGCTACTTATCTGACATTAAGAGAAACTATATCATGTGGAAATAGATATTTTACATGGATAACAAATCATACACACACACACACACACACATAATAGTTGTTCATGAGAAGCAGAGCATAAAAATGGAGGGAGGAATAGGTAATTCTGGCATCTCATAATCTTTACTTTTAACAGAATGGGACAAAAATCAATGGACATTTTGATATTTAAAGAACATAATTTCTAAGTTATCCATTCAACTTGATAGGAAAATTATTGAGTTTGGGAGAAAGGAGAGGGACATATGGATAGAAGGTCAGGTTAGTTCAATGAGTATATTAAATTAAAAAATTCCTCATTTAAAGGAAAATGAATCTTCCAGATAGATTAAAAAGAAAAAATAAAAGAGTAATACATATCTGAGATTAGTTGGGCCAAGTGGATGAGATGAAGATTTTTGAAGTAGAAAAGAATGTTGTCATTTATATACCAATTTAGTCAAATTATTATTTTTCATTTTCATCTTTGAAAAAGGGAGAAAAGACAGAGAAAAAAATACAATAGAACAGGTGAAGGAAAAAACAATTAACAATCATCCTTTGAAAGTAAATGGTATGCAAAGGAAAGTCAGGAATTATATAAGCAAAATTACAAAATACTTTCCACATAGTCAGATTTAAATAATTGGAAAAATATTAAATGCTCTTGGATAGGATGAGCAAATATAATAAAGGGGACAATATTTCCTAAACTATTCTATTTATCTAGTGCTATATCAATCAGACTCCCAAGAAACTATTTTTATGACCTAGAAAAAATAACAACAAAATTCATATGGAAGAACAAAAGGTGGAGAATTTCAAGGGAATTAATGAAAAAAAAATCAAATGAAGGTGGCCTAGCTCTACCTGATCTAAAACCATATTATAAAGCAGCAGTCACTAAAACCATTTGGTATTGGCTAAGAAATAGATTAGTTGATCAGTGGAATAGGTTAGCTTCACAGGACAAAATAGTCAATAACTATAGCAATCTAGTGTTTGACAAACCCAAAGATCCCAGCTTCTGGGATAAGAATTAATTATTTGACAAAAACTGCTGGGAAAACTGGAAATTAGTATGGCAGAAATTAGGCATGGACCCACGCTTAACACTGTACACCAAGATAAGATCAAAATGGGTCCATGATTTAGGCATAAAGAATGAGATTATAAATAAATTAGAGGAATATGGGATAGTTTACCTCTCAGACTTGTGGAGGAGGAAGGAATTTGTGACCAAAGAAGAACTAGAGATCATTATTGATCACAAAATAGAAAATTTTGATTATATCAAATTACAAAGCCTTTGTACAAACAAAGCTACGGCAAACAAAATTAAAAGGGAAGCAACAAACTGGGAAAACATTTTTACAGTTAAAGGTTCTGATAAAGGCCTCATTTCCAAAATATATAGAGAATTGATTCTAATTTATAAGAAATCAAGCCATTCTCCAATTGATAAACGGCCAAAGAATATGAACAGACAATTTTCAGATGATGAAATTGAAACTATTTCCACTCATATGAAAGTGTTCCAAATCACAGTTGATCAGAGAAATACAAATTAAGACAACTCTGAGATACCACTACACAACTGTCAGATTGGCTAAGATGACAGGAAAAAATAATGATAAATGTTAAAGGGGATGAGGGAAAACTGGGACACTGATGCATTGTTGATGGAGTTGTGAACAAATCCAACCATTCTGGAGAGCAAGCTGGAATTATGCTCAAAAGGTTATCAATCTGTGCATACCCTTTGATCCAGCAATCATCACAGCTCAATCTTGATGAAAATTACATATATATGTGTTAAATATACACATATATGCACATATACACATATATTCACCTTTTGGGTCATGGCCAATGTGGGAATTTTTTTGATTGAACTATGTTTTATTATTACAAATGTTTTGTTTATCTATTTTCTTTAATGGGGTAGATTTGCTGGAGAAAAAAAATAAGGCTCTTTAATTGAAAAATAAGGAAAAATTAAAACAATACTTGCAGACTTTAGTTCACCATATAGCTAATAACAAGATAAGCGACATGAATAGAACTTTAGAATTAAATCAGAGATATGGGTTCTTTGTTTATTATTGAACAACAACAAAAATATAGCTTGTGTAATTCTCACCTATGAATGGAATCCTTACCAAAAATGATGGGAAATTCAAGTATTGAGTGTTCATTTTATATTAAATTCTGCAACTGCATTCTGTATTTGATACAAGACCCCAAACCTCTTTATCTCTGAATAAAGAAACTTATGAGTTCAAGGGTTTAAAGTCTTTCTTTCAAAGTTAGATGCCAAAGGGTTAAGTTTTCCCACAATCACTGTTAATTGAAAAGAAACTCTGATTTTGGTTTTAGAGAATTATTATCTCAATAAACACCTATAAAACATTTCTGCAATTGGAAACTTGTTATAACTTTAGTTTCTGAGAAATTGAATGATAATTGTGTGTTAGACTTGAGAAAGAGACCACTAGATGACTTTGTCCTCACCTAAAATTTACAAGGATAGAGCTTTATGATGATTGAATGATCCAACAGTGTTACTACTGGGCTTATATATCAAAGAAATACTAAAGAAGGGGAAGGGATCTGTATGTGCCAAAATGTTTGTGGCAGCTCTTTTGTAGTGGCTAGAAACTGGAAAATGATTGGATACCCATCAATCGGAGAATGGTTGGGTAAATTATGGTAGATGACCTTGTCCCATCATAAAGCTCTATCCTTGTAAATTTTAAGTGGTTTTATTTAATTATCCTAATTCCCAGGGTAACTGGTAAGGAGGCTACCTCCTTGGTAAATCCATTATCAATACCCTCAAGATACATTTAGGGCTCATAAATTCATAAAACTGGTCCTTCAGTTCATGTGCATGCAATGCAAACTTTCTTTAATGTAACCAATCATAATATGAGCTAATTTTATGATTTTTGTTCTGTTCTTTTTTCTGTGCTTATAAAATTGAGTTATATCTTCAGTTCTGGTCTTTTACATAGAAAGAAGGTAAGCCTTGGGCTTGCTTATTGGCAGTTGTCATGCTTCTGGTTAATAAGTGTTATCTTGTCTGAAGGAATGTATCTCAGTTTACCTTATTGTTAAGTTCTACCAGACAGGGTGATCATGTTTTGGGGTATAAACCCTTTTAAACAATAACATCTGGCATTTATAGGATAATAATAATAATTATTATTATGATAGCTCTTATTTCTATAGTACTTTAAGGAATTCGAGTTTCTTTCCTATGTTATCTTATTTGATTCTTATAATACCCTTTGGAGGGATGTGTGATTATTATCTACATCTTACAGATTAAGAAACTGAGACAAAGATTAAGTGGTTTAAGCTCAAATATTTAGGAGGTATTTTAGGCAAGATTTCAAGTCAATTAGCATTTATTAAGTGTCTACTATGTGTTAGTGTACTATTCGCTAGGAGTACAACAAAAGGTAAACATTCTAAACTCTCAAGGAGTTCAAAATTATGGGGAAGACAACACATGATTCATACAAACTACACAAAGGGCAAATGGAAAATAATCAGCATAGGGAAAGTATTAGAATTAAAGGGGATTGGGAAAGGTTTCTTGTAGAAGGTAAATTTTTATCTGGGACTTGAGGGAAGTCAGGAGGTAGAAATAAGAGAGCAAGCATCCCAGGAAAGGAATCATCCATTGATCTGAGAGCTGTAATTTCTTTTTGGTGGAAAAGCAAGGAGACCAGAAATCACTGGACTAAACAATGTATGAATGGGTATAAAATGCAAGTGGTGCAGCTATGTGGGTTATTGGCTTCAGTGCTGAGCTTAGACAAAGAAAAACTCTTTTTCTGGAGTTAAAATCTGACTTAAGATACTCCCCAGCTATGTAACCCTAACCTTTTTTTGCCTCAGTTTCCTAATTTGTAAAATTGGCTGGAGAAGGAAATGAGAAATCGCTTAAGTATCTTTGCCAAAAAAATCCTGAGAGGTCATGAAGAATTAGATATGACTGAAAAAGGAATGAACAATAAAACAAAGACCAAGTAGTGAGGAAATATGGGGAGATGGGAGAAAGATTTGGTCCTAAAGACATCAAATGACCAAAAAGGAGCTAGATGAGAATTGGAATTACAACTCCCTTCCTTCAACAAATCCTTGGGGCAATAATTGCTGGAATTTAGTATGTTTCTAGGCTGCTAATGAGTCAGAATCCTTCAGCATCTATCTAGATGTCCTCCTCCCTTATCCCACACATGCTCCTTCATCCTAGTCTAGAAAGGTAGGATACAGAGAAGGGGGACAGCAGAAAAAGAGCCCTAACCTTGCCCTCCTTGCATGTACAAAGCCCTTCTTGCATCCCGATGTCTTTAGTATCTCTTTTTAGGCATCTTCTCTAGAATTCCTGTCTTGTCTCCCCCATGCAGAGAAAAGATGCCTGCTTTCTTTTTCTGGGAAGGGACTCTACCAATTCTATCTCTGAGGATAAGAGACCTTCAGTCACTTACCATGTTCTCTGTTGCACAGGAGGTAGAGCTCTGCAAATTGGTGTAGGAGTATGCACGTGGTGGGCACTAGCAGGGTAATTATAGGGAAAATTGACCTCATCTCCTCCAAGAGTTGAAATTATCATGTCATTTGCTGGAAAAGTGACATTGATAGCTCAGGGAAATTTAGACGTTTCTGAAGAAGAGGAAGAAATTAATTTGTCTGAGGTGCAAATCCCCATCAACAATGAGTTTAGGTTAATTAGTCTCCTAAGGAGCATTTTTGATTTTTGGAAGAGACACTTTTTCTCTTCCTAATGGGAGCTAAGAGAAACTTATGTAAATAAGGGTCATAGAGAAAGGGGGCAGGGACATCTGATATGCTAAATGAGGACCTCTAAGCCTCCACTTTGGGGTTACTGACATCCATCCATCTATCCATCCCATCATCTGTCTATCTACCCATATAGCCATCCATCTGTCCATTTATCCATCTATTCATCTGACTATCTATCCAACTAACTATCTGACTATCTATCTATTTACCTACCTACCTATCTTTTTTTTTTTAAACTGTGGTTGCCATTGAGGCTATTTTGCTGTATACTTCTGTGCTCTTTTAAAGTTATCCCATTCCAAAGCAAACAAATTTTTGATAAAACGTAGAAATGCTTTTCTCTAGGACATATTGGGATTGTTTCCACAGGGATGGTCAATCCTGCTCAGTTAGAATGTCCTTAGTGTTTGTATTCTTCAGATTTATGGCGGAAGTTCTATCCTAAAGTGTTTGTGTGTGTGTGTGTGTGTGTGTGTGTGTGTGTGTGTGTGTGTGTGTGTGTGAATTGAGAGGAAGTGATTTGCTTAGGGTCACATAGATAGTAAATGTTAAGGGTCTAGTACTGGATTTGAACTCAGGTTCTCATGACTCCAGAATTAGTGCCCTTTCCACTGTGTCATCTAGCTGCCCCAACTACAGTGCATTCTTAAAACAATGTCCAGGGGCCCTCCTACTCTGTTATACAAGGGCTTACATTCCCCATGCATTGAAATTAGAAACTGAGTCTTGGGGAGGGATGATCTCCCTGGACATCATTTGGACTAGACTGTCCTCTCTACCTTATGATTTAAGGGGCATCAAAATCCAGAACTTTTCAAGTCCCTCTTAGTCTATAACCATCCACTTCAGTTAATGGACTAGTCAAAATTTTCATTTGAATTGCCTTCTTTTTTGGGTATAACATATACATGAATGTTACATGGATATGCTCATTGTCCCCAGGGACATCTCAATGTGCCCATCAGGAAATTGTGATTATTGGCCTTTTCTGCATTCATGATCTATCTAGGATAGGAGTCACTTTTCTAGTCTTGAGAACTCCTCAATTAGTGTGGCCAGCCTTGGATTTACCACTCTCTTCCCCTCTGCAGCTTTTTCAATGGCCTGAGATAAGAGGAAGAAATAGTCAGGTAGAGTGATTTGGTCAGCTCCAAATCCACAGTCCCTCCCCAGCTGTGTCCTGAGGCTGCCTCATCCACCCAGTGAGGACTTTTGTTTTATAGTGCTCATGGCCTGCCAGAATCAGGCGGTCTCCCCTTTCTTACTTCCAGCAGGCATCAAGAACTACCAGTAAGGACTGGGCCATTGAAAAATCAATGAAACATTTCTCTTTTCCATTTTCCTTCCCTGGCCAATTTATTTTCCTCAAAAAATAGCAGCAGCAGCATTTTATTTAATTTGATTAGATATGTTTTTTCTACATTTTTTCCATTGGAGAAAAAATAACACAATACCTTTGTAAAAATATGGATAAGTCAAACAAAACAAATTTTCACTTTGGCTTTGTCCAAGAGTATCTTTCTCCTGTTAAGGGACAGGTCAATTCTCCTAGAGCCTCCACAGCTGTGGAACATAACATCTGAAGGAGTTGCAAGGCAGCCTTTGCTGACACAGGTGTTCCTTGTGGACTGGGAATGAGATAAATTGGAAGCAGAGGGAAGAGGAGAGAGGTCAAAGAACAGCAATGGCTTCTCAGTCTCCTTTTATCATCCTCTTACAAGAGGAGATCCATTCTAGCTTGGATCTCCAGTAGTCACTGTCAGGTGGCTCCTGTGTATTCCCAACAGCTCTCCTGTGTATTGTGGGCTATGGGCTATCTCCCTAGAGGGCCTCGGGGTCAGCCAGAATCAGGATAAATTAAAGCCCTTGGTCTTTAGGGGGAGAAGTGAAGGAAGCAGGCAAGAAGAATCCTGGAGTCAGGAGTCTGGAGTCACCAACTTCTCTCTTCCTTATCCTGTTGCCAAGTGCTTCTGGCCTGTCTCTCCCCACCCTCCAATCCTTGCCTCTGATTATCTTAACACCAAACATTCAGCAAGTACCAAAGGTGAGAAGAGTCATTTATCCAAATATATGCTAATAGTCATTGTCTCACATCAAATAGGCAATTAGCCTTTAGTGCTCAGTTGTCTGATTCAAGCAAACTTTTTTGGAGTTTCAGCCCTTTACATCCTTCTTTTGAGTTTAGCATTTCTCTCTCAGGATAGTAGCACTCTGCAATAATGGTCATTGCATTAATCAGAATTATTAATTCTTTCAAAGTTATCTGGCTTTATATATTTTTTGTTATTGTAGAAATTGTTCTGATTCTGTCCTCTCACCACACCTCCTTTAATAAAAAGTAATAAAATTTCTCTAATCTTTCCATGGTTTTATTTCTTTTGGCATAGTAGTATTCCATTACATTCATGTATCCTAATTTGTTCAGGAATATCTTAATCATTTGACACAATTCTAATTTTCTAGGTTTTTTTTCCCATTATATAAAGCCATGATAATTATTTTTGCATGTGTTGATCCTTTGCCCCTCCTTTTATCCCATACCCAGTATTGACATTGATGATTAAAAGACTATGTAAAGTTAGTTTACTTTTTTAGATAGAATTCAACGTTTCTTTCCAGAATGGCAGCACCAATTCAAAATTGCATCATAGCTTTATTATTAATGTACCTTTTCCTTATCAGATCTTCTAACAATTACTATTTTCTTATTTTGTAATCTTTTCCAAACTGATTTGTGCAAAGTAGAACCTATGTGACTTTAATTTGTGTTTCTTAAATTATTAATGTTTTTAAACATTATTTCATATGATTGTTGACAGTATCAATTTCCTCTCTCATATACTGACTTTTCATATCCTTTGAATTTTTTTCATAAATTCCAATTAATATTTCATCATTACTTTTACTGGAGAAATTGTCCAAAAAACTTTCCTCTCATCAACAATTCTTGTTTAAATTTTGTCTCTATGTGTTTTTGTTCTTGCAAATCCCTTTTAATTTTATTTATTCACAGTTTTCCATTTTATCTTTTATCTGTGATCCTCTCTATCCATTGACTAGTCATAAGAATTTCCTTTATCTATATATCTGAAAGGAAATTTGTCCTTATTCCTTTACTTTGTATAAAATGTGATCCTTTGTATTTCTCCTGTATCCATTTAAAACTTGTCTTGGTATATATTGTGAGATGTTGATCTAAACCCAATTTCTACCAAATTGTTCTCTAATTTTCCTAAATAGTTTTCCTCAAATAACAAGTCCTTCTCCTAATAGCTGAGGTCTTTTAATTTGTCAAAAACAATTCTACTAGGCTGTATTTGCTTCTTTGGTTGCATAATTATTGTTTTCCATTGGTTTATCTCTCCATTTTTTTAACCAATGCCAAGCCATTTGAATGATTGCTGTTTTGTACCTAGGGGACTCATTGATTTTAGACAAGACTAGTTAATGATGTGCTGTACCAGTAACCACTAAAACCTAAGTTCAAATATTGCCTCTGGAAATGTCTGAGTAACTGTGAATAGATAAATTGAACTCTTCCGGTCTTCCTTCTTATCTTTTCATTTCTAAAGTGGAGATAATAACTATACCAGTTTCTTAAGATTACTGTGAGACTAAAATAAGGCAATTTTTGTAAAGTACTATAAACTTTAAGTGTTATATAAATGTTAGCTATTATTATTATTCTATCAGTGTAGTTTAAATCCTGGTAATGCTATGCCCTTTTATTTTCCTTTTTTTTTCTTATTATTTCTCTTCAAATTCTTGACCTCTTGTTTTTTTTTTTTTTTTTTTTTTTTTTTTTTTTTTTTTTTTTTTTTTTGCTAGTTCCATGATTTAATTATGTATATTCCTGAATAGTTAAATTTAATTAGTATCATTATGTTGCTTAGTATACTTTTAAAAAGTGTACTTTAAGGAATGTATTTAAAATTATATTCATGTTGCTCCTGTGTACATTCCAAATTATTTTATGCAATTGTCATTATATTTAGTAAAATTTTGTTTCCTTCTTCCCTTTTATACGTTGCTGGTATACACATAGTCATTTTATTTCGTTTGGCTAAGACCATGTATCATATATAGTTTAGGTGCTAGGATTGGTATAGTAAGCAAGGATAAGCTTATTTTTTAAATGAAAAAAGAAGACTCATCTGTTTACCATTTCTTATACTCCTCTACTGTAAAATGTAAAGCAAGAGCAAGGAGGGCCAATTGGAGAGGTGCTTTTTTGGACAAAAAATTAGACTTTTAAATATTTTAGGGTCAGAACAATGTTGTGATTAAAAGGACAAATTTGTAAAGTTTACATTTTTAAAGTATTGGGTAGTTAAGTTCTTAAGAAATCAGTTTTAGTTATTTGATTTTAATAAATAAATTATTCCTTATGATTAAATATTTAATTAGGATTTACCTTAAAAAAGAAACTAATTTCTTTAGTCTACTTTACTTTTTAATTAATATATATTTTCTCTATTGCCTATAAAACAAGTTTTTTTTTTTTTAACATTTATTTAAAAATTTTTAGTTTCAAATTCTCTTTCCTCCTTCATCTAGACAGTAACCAATTTGATACAGGTTATACGAGTGCATTTATTTAATATTTATTTCTATGTTAGTGATGTGAAAAAAATTCAAAAATCCATTGAATAAAATAAGTGAAAAAATATTTTTACTTAACTACTATACTTTTGAAATTTGTTTTAAAGTTTTTCCAAGGATTTTTGTTGGGCTTTGTCCAGTTAATTTTGTTTGTTTGTTTGCCTTGAGGCTTTGCTTGTATCTATTTCGACAATATTGTCTTGTGATTTTGTATTGTAATCTTCTCTAAAACAATAGTATTTTAAAAAAGTTTTTAAAAAAATTTTTGCTCATTTTTCTAATCTCTTCTTGACTTTGAACTTTATGTTAATGTGGGCTCCGTTTCTAGTTGCAGGGAGACATTCACATTTCCAAGTTTCTGAATTTTTTGCAATTGTTTTTTCAGAGCTAGTTCAGGGAGTTGGAAGTTTTTGGCCCTTCCAGGAGAGTGTCATCTGGGCAGAGGTATGGTCACTGCTTGTGCCCTTGTTGTTGCATAGGAATGTCTCTTATTCCCTTGGGATAGAAACTGATAACACTCTTCAGGTTCCCTTTCTTTTTGGGATTAAAGGTGATACTCCTTAGGGTTCTAGCTCCTTTGTGACTGAAAGCAATAATGCTCCTCATGGACCTTTCTCTCTCTTGACCAAAAGTTCTCCTTTACAATATTTAACTGTGTGTCAGCATTGGATGCAATTAATAAAGTTGCCAATCAGTGTCTGGCTCTGCATCCAGTTAGCACTGGATAGCTGAAGGGGCTCCCTGTAATCTTTTTCTCACCAGTTGCAAGTTACCTTATCATTTTTTGCTTGAGAGCCACTGAAGTGGCTGCTACTTCTGTATTCAAAACTGAGTCCTACATTCATTGGTGTTTCCATCCAAGTGAGCTGCAGTCCAACTTCCACCCCCATGTCATGGATTCCTTTTTCCAAACTTCTAAATTGTTTTGAGCTGGAAGAATGTTTTACCATGACCTTTTGCTAGCTCTGTCATTCCAGAATTTGATTTGGCATTTTATTTTAAATTTACCTGGAGGAGAATGTTGGAAGAGTTCTTTTAGAAGCTTGTTCTTTTCCACCATTTTGGCTCCAGTTCTGAAAAATTCTTCAATATTAATTTTTTGAGCATTCCCTTCATTTTGTACTGTGCTTTGTTCCTAATTATACAAGACAAAAAATGACATTCAATCTGTCTTTAAGAATATTTTATTTTATTATGAAGAAAAGTTAAATTTATGCACAAGAAGAAAGTTACACTGTATATATAAAATCTATACTAGGGAAATTTAAGGTAATTATTTGTGTTCCTGCATGTGTGTAAAAGTACAAATTTTTCGAAGACATACACTTTTCTTATGCACAACAAAAACTTCTTTTAGAATGTAGTATCTCAGAGTTGTTTTGTAAGAAATAGTGGAAGATTTAAAGTGGAGTTTGCAGAGTGCACTTTCCGTTTATATGAGATAATAATATATATGTGCAGGAAACTGAATATTTCTTATAAAGTTAAAAAACATTTAGTCCAGTTTAATTAAGACCAGGAATATTTCAGGTCAAATAATGAGAGATTTAAGTGAGAAGTGGGGTTGTTTTCATCTTGGGAATAAAAGCAAAATTTAAATGTTGAAGAAAATTTTTTTTAATCCAGTATCCAGTAGTAAACCACTGATATTTTCTGAGCAGGAAAGTAACACAGTCAAATCGATGTCCTAAGACTATTGCTATAGGGACTGTTTGACCAATTCTCTAGGAGTGAGATTAGGGTCAGGAAGACAAATAATTTTCTCTTGAGAATGAATGTAAGGCTCAAGAAGGGCCAGAATTAGAATTGGTGCCTTTGATGTGCAAAGTTGTGTTATAGAGGTGGAATCAAGAAGACTTCTTTTTTTTATTAAAACTTTTTATTTTCAAAAATATGCATGTATTATTTTTTAACATTGACAGTTGCACAGCCTTGTGTTCCAAATTTTCCCCTCCTCCCCCACCCTCTCTCCTAGATAGTAAGCAATCCAATATATGCTATACAATATTCAATATATGTAAACATATTTATACAATTATCTTTTTTTATAATGTTATCTCTTGTATTCATTTTTCCAAATTATCCCCCCCTCCAGTCCCTCCCCCGATGACAGGTAATCCCATACATTTTACATGTGGTACAATATAACCTAGATATAATATATGTGTGTAAATACCATTTTCTTGTTGCACGTTAAGTATTAGATTCCGAAGGTATAAGTAACCTGGGTAGATAGACAGTAGTGCTAACAATTTACATTCACTTCCCAGTGTTCCTTCTCTGGGTGTAGTTGTTTCTGTCCATCATTGATCAACTGGAAGTGAGTTGGATCTTCATGTTGAAGATATCCACTTCCATCAGAATACATCTTCAAACAGCATTGAAGTATACAGCGATCTTCTGGTTCTATTCATTTCACTCAGCATCAGTTGATGTAAGTCTCTCCAAGCCTCTCTGTAGTCCTCCTGCTGGTCATTTCTTACAGAGCAATAATATTCCTTAACCTTCATATACCATAATTTACCCAACCATTCTCCAATTGATGGGTATCCATTCAACTTCCAGTTTCTAGCTACAACAAAAAGAGCTGCCACAAACATTTTGGCACATACAGGTTCCTTTCCGCTCTTTAGTATTTCTTTGGGATATAGGCCCAGTAGTAGTACTGCTGGGTCAAAGGGTAAGCACAGTTTGCTAACTTTTTGGACATAGTTCCAAATTGCTCTCCAGAATGTCTGGATTCTTTTACAACTCCACCAACAATGTATCAGTGTCCCAGTTTTCCCACATCCCCTCCAACATTCATCATTATTTGTTCCTGTCATCTTAGCCAATCTGACAGGTGTGTAGTGGTATCTCAGAGTTGTCAAGAAGACTTCTTGATTTCAGTCAAGAAGACTGAATTATATAGGGGAGGTGAGTGTGAGTAAACAACTGAGACTTGTTCAGATGTCTAAAACTTTAGGTGACTGCTGGTAAATTTTTGAGAATTCAGGAAGAAATAAAAAGATATAGGTTTCATAGGAAATGTAAAATGTTTTATGTGGGATATATTGAGTATGAATCTAAGGTAAAGAGATCCCTGTGCCAGTGTAGAGAAAGGCCTCTGTAGTAGAGGCCTAGTCTACAGCCTGGGGATGAAAGTAGTGGATGGTCTAATTTATATTTAGGCCCATTTTCCCATTCTCTTTCCATATCCTTTTCAACCAAAAACGTCTTCCTAGCAGAATCTTTTCAAAGCTAAGAAAACATTCAAAGACCTGCGCATCTGAGTGTCAAAGCTGATCAGCAGAAAGGGGCTGACGACTGGATAGAACAGGGAGAGAATAATTGTGAAACGTGGCCCCCAATGCCTACTTGCTTTCTCAGAAGCCATATAAATGACAAAAGGGGAACTGGTTGAGTTAAAGCAGATGAAGCTGCCCACCAGCATAAGGATGGCTTTGGTGGCTCTGGTTTCATGGGAGACTCTGGACGAGAGGCTGGTGCTGTGAATGTGCTGGAGTAGCTCTTTGTGTCTGTAGAGAATTGAAAGCATATAGCCACTTGAGCAGATCATAAGACCCATAAACAGAGCATCCATGACTGAATTCCAAATTAGAATTTTTATAGTATTTGTGGACTGTGAGATGACAGAACTATACCCAATCCTCCATCTTTCTGTACTGCTGTTCCTCAGATCACTTAAATTAACAGCCACAATTACATCTTTCAGGATATTGAAAATCCAACAGAGCAAAGAGCAGGGAGCAACATATTTGGGGGACCTCGTTTTTATCTCTGTCCACATGGGACTGTTGGGACTGATAGTGATGGCCTGGAAGACACTCAGGAAGCTGGTGCTGCAAAGGGAAATGGCCCGAGTCACTCTTATTGAGTAAATTAAGATTTTGCCAATCATGTTATCCAGTAATGATTTCCACCCCCACACGTTAATTATTATGGGAATTCCTCTGAAAACTATCATTAGGGCATGAGCTAAGGCCAAGTTAATGATTATCAGGCTAATGGGCGGTTTTCTATGACCAGTGATGAACTTCATGATGTGTAGGAAAAGGAGAAATACGTTCCCCAGTACTCCAAAGAAAAGCAAAGCCAAATAGAGAATATATATATTTTCTTTAGGAGAAATCATTCCTTAGGGTCTTGGAGAGCTTTGCTGTCAGATCCAAAATACCCTGGGGGGAAACAAAGGGAAAGGCGTGACTTTTTGGTAGTAATGATTTCCCAATAAAATCCCCCAATTTACCTTTTTTTAAAAAATAAAGAATGATGATTTTTTTTCTGGATAAAAATGATCATTCTAGGATCCATAAGGCATATTCAACTTCTCAGGGCACCTGCATAGCTTAGGACACAAAGTGATAGACCTGCAGAGCATAACCCCTGAATTCAAATCCAGCATTAGAAAATTACTAGGTTTTTGATTCTGGGTAAGTCATTCAATCCTATTTGACTCAGTTGTTTCATATGTAAAATTAGCTAGAGAAGGAAATAGCAAACCACTTCTATATATTTGCAAAGAATAACAGAGATGGGGGTCATAAATTTTCAGATATGGATAATAGATTAAAAAATAACTCCATTCACCAATTCAGAAATATTTATGAATAATTCAATGTGTGTTCTGGTAACACACCACCTTTGATCTATCTCTCAGTCCTGCCTTTTGCTCTTGGGACATAATCATCATGTCCTTCCTGCCAGTACTTTGGACAGTCCCTGGGATCATCAGTTCTGATGGGTGCATTCTTGCATTAGCTTGTCAGGGTCCCCCTGGTCTGGCCACTTCCTTTCTATTGCTTCATTATGTCAAATGCACCTGTCCTTGCTCCCTTTCAGTAATCCTTCATTTGTTTGCTTCTCAATTGGAATGCAAACTCTTTAATTCTTATCCCTAGTATTTAACACAGTTCCTAAAACATAATAACACCATTTTAGTTTTGTAACTAAAATTTGGAGGGAATAAATCTAATCTGTGTATTGGGAAGTCTTAACCTTTTAACTAATAATGACCAGAAAAGCTGTTGAATTTGTTGCTTTTGACATTGAATGATCATTATGATCTGATACCCTTTCTTAGTGAAACCTGATTTCCCAGTTTCATTTTTTTGCTCTTCTTAGCCCAAGAATTAAGAAGTTCCTTAGAGGAGGCTGAGCAAAATTACACAGAAACTCCACCCTAGAAGGGGATGAGATGAAGGACAATCAATTGGAAAAAACCTTGGGAAGTTATACATCGTAAGATTGTCTAATTACTCTTTTGTCACTTTCTTATTTTTAAAGAGGGAAAAGGCAAAAGAACTATGAAGTTAAAGAGAGGGGCAGCTAGGTGGCACAGTGGAGAGAGCACCAGCCTTGAAGTCAGGAGGACCTGAGTTCAAATCTGGCCTCAGACACTTCCTAGCTGTGTGACCCTGGGCAAATCAAATCACTTAACCCCAAATGCCTCAGCAAAAAAAAAAAGAAATGAAGTTAAAGAGGACAAATGAAGGCAAATACAAAATTAACAACCATTATTGTGACAGTAAATCAGATGAACTTGCCCATAAAATAGAAGAGATAATAGAAGATATTAGAAATCTGATTTCAACAATGTGTAATTTATAAGAATTACATTTGATTTATAAATATCAAAATAGAAATAAAGTTAGAATCTTGAACAATAACCGTTATATTTCAAATGAACTAAAAAAAATGGAAACAATCATGATTTCAGAAAAGACCACAATATAATAGATATAATAAAAGAAAATAAGCAGGGGAGCAGCTTTAAGCTTAAAGATAAGATTAAATTAATTAATCTTACTATATATATATATATATATGTATAGCATACAATAATTATATATGTGCATATGTACTTTATATATAAGTGATCCAATACACAGAGTATCTGTTCTAGAATATAGGGAAGACTCATCTTTGTGAGTTCAAAACTGGTTTCAGATATTTACTAACTGTGTGATCCTGGGTAATTCATTTAATCCTTTTTGCTTTAGTTTCTCATATAGAAAATGAGATGTTGAAGGAAATGGCAAACCAGTACTTTTGCCTAGAAAACCCCAAATGGGGTAGACATGACTGAAATTGCTGAATAGAAACAATATATACTTACATAGAAACATGCCCACATTATCATACCAACTAAATATTTAAAGGAAAATTAATCCAATTATAGGGAGAAACAAAAAGTGAAGCTAGAAGTGAAGAATATTTTCTTTTTTTTCAATTTTATTTTATTTCCCACTTTTTTATTTTTCCAAATGCATATAGAAATAGTTTTAAACATACATTTCTATAAGATTTTTCCTTTTCCTATCCCACCTTCCCTAGGGAACAGACAATCTAATATAGATTCTAAACATATTTCCATATTTGACATGTTAAGTAAGAAAAATCAGACAAAAAAGGGAAAAATGAAAAAGTAACAAAATGAATAGGAAAAAAGGTGAAAATCCTTTGCTTTGATCCACACTCGGTCTCCACAGAAGAACTTTTTCATTTTGAAGATACTTGAGAAATGGGTTTAAATTTATTTATTAAGTACCATTTATTCTACAATTGATCAATTGATCAATTGTAGATGGCTATGAATAGGCTGTTCTTGGAGGAAAAAGTCTAACATGTACTAAATATTAGTCAAAATTTTAATTTGTGAAAAGCAAATGAAAGCATTCCTGAGAGTCCCACTCTCACCCATGTTACTGACAAAGGTGATTAAAAATGGAGAGATGAAGGAAAGCAGGTACATTAATGTACTATTGGTGAAAGTGTGAAGGTGTCCCATTCTGGAAAGCACTTTTAATTCCTCATGATCATCAAATTGCCAGAAATACTACTGCTACACTCAAATTATAAAGAAATTAAAATAAGACAGAAAGGGTTTATACATAAAAACAGACAGAGGTTGTTTTTACTCCATGTGAATGCTATGCCAACTTTCTTTAATGGAAACAATCATGAATCTTGGTCTTTCTGGCCAAATTATATTTAGTGATTTTCATCTTCAGTTCCAGGTCTCTGGTATAGAAAAGAGGTAAGCCATTGATTTAGTTATTGTTTGGCAGACTTCTCTGCTAATAAATGTTATTTTGCTCAAAGAAATGTTCCTCACTTTATTTTATTGTTAAACTCCACCTGACATAGTAGTTATGTTTTGGGACATAAAAACCTCATGAATAATAACTTTTAATATTTAAAGTCATAATTATAATGGTTCACATTTCTATAGTGCCTTAAGGTTTACAAGACACTTTACACAGATTATCTCAATCCTTAAAATAATGATTGCAGATATGTGCTATAATTACTTCCATTTTACAGATCAGTAAATTGAGGCAGACAAAGATTAAGCGATTTGTATAGGCTCGTGCATTTAGGTGTTATTGAGGCAAGATTTGAACTCACCTTTTTCTGAGTACAAGTTCAATGTTCTATGCATTGTACCTCTGAACAGCCCTGAGAAATATAGATGTAGAATTATAAAGTATATCATTTAGTGAGCCAATTAATCAGCATTTTTATATGACCATTATGTGCTAGGCAGTGTGCTATTTGTTAGGGATACAATGAAAGGCAAAAAGCCAGTTCCTGTTTCCAGGGAGTTAAGAGTGTCTAAAGGGGGGGACGATACAATCACCAACCTACCCACTCTGTACAAACCAACTATCTACAGAATAAATTGGAGGTAATCAGCAGTGGGAAGCCACTAGAATTAAGGGGGATTGGGGAAAAGGTTTCCGTAATTGCTGACATTTCATCTGGGACTTGAATGAAGTCACGAAGAAGAGATGAAGAGAGAGAGCATCTCAGTCATGGGAAACATCTAATGAAAATGCCCAGGGATGAGAAATAGTCTTATCTTTTGAGGAATAGCTAGAAGGACAGGGTCATTGGATTGAACAAAATATAAGGAGGCAAAAAGTGCAAGAGGGACAAATAGAGGGCTCAGAGACTGGAGAGCTGGATCCACAGTCAGGAAGACTCATCTTCTTGAGTTCAAATTTGCCTCAAACCTTCATTAGCTGTGTGACCCTTGGCAAGTCACTTGGTCCCCTTTACTTTAGTTTTCTGATCTATAAAATGATCTGGAGAAGGAAATGTCAAATCACTTCAGAACCTTTGCCAACAATACCCTAAGTGAGGTATAAAGAGTCAGATATAACTCAAAAATGACTGAAGGACAATAACCAAGTAGAAGACGACTGGAAATCTAAGGGGAATGGACAGAGTTAGATATGAAGGTCATTGAATGCTGAAATAAGCATTTGATATTTGAGGTTTACAGGGATTTAGTGGACTTTACTGAGTAGGGGTAGAGGGGATATGAATCCAAGGTTTAGGAAAATCTTTTTGATGGCTGAATATTGATCTGGAGTTAGAAGTCATTTCTTTTACTTCAAATCCTGCCTCAGATGTATACTAGCTGTGGGACCCTGAACAAATTACAGTTGTTATTTATAAAGTAGGGGTGTAAATAGCACCTACCCGTCATGGTTGTTAGGAAAAACTGGATTAATATAGGTAAAGTCCTTTCCAAACTATAAAGCATTATAGAAATGCTAGTCATTCTCAAACATTGTAGTTATTTAAAAAACTGAGCTTTTTTATTGTCTGAGATGATATATAGCACCAAGTCTATATTCTCTTAATGTCTTTAATTCTCTCAATAACAGGCTTATACTGCCTGTTGTTTTTGACATTACAGTTAGGGTTCCCATAGGTCTCTTCCCCACATATTCCAACACTAGGTTATGTCTCTAGGAAAGCAGGGATCTGATGTAGTCTGAACTTCTGTGCTGCCCCTGGGCACAGAACTTAGATTCATGAACTGATCAAATTAAGCTAAAATCCTCTTGTCCGTATGGAGACCCTCAAAGGTGTCTATTGAAAGGACTAATAAAAATGTGAAATCATTCATTTAATGTAACTACAATTAAGAGTCTGTGCATAAAGGAAGAGATGCTAGGAAGACACTTTGGATCCTAAGAAATAATGGTCCATGCAAACTAAGATCTCAGAATAGTTTTAGGGCATTCGTGTCTATGCTGAAAGCAAGTCTCTGTCAGAATCTTGGAAGGAACTAGTCTGTAGAATCTCTCTGTTGGAGTTTTGGGGTAGAAGGGAAGCTTATTTGATAGTTTCCTATCTTAAATCAATAATTTTGCTAAATAGCTATGGATAGGCAATGTGCTAGTGGATAGAAAACTGTTCTTCCAACCAGAAAAACCTGGGTTCAACTCTCCTCCATGACAGTACACGCCTTGTGTTTCTGGGCATGTCAATTAATGACAGTGCAAATCCGAGAGTATAAATTGAAGAAAGTAACTGATCTCCATTGCTGGAGGTAGTTTCCTTTCTGAGATCTCCCCACTTTAATAAAATCATAGACCTTTAGGAATCAATATTTTTTATTTTTAAATCTTTTTAAGGAATACGATTGCTACCAACACATTTATATAGTAATATCTTGTGTCTGGCTGCAATCATCTTCTTCAGGAGTCATATAAAATTGTATTCTATAATACATGATGAAATAGTTTTTGTGACATTGTTTGCTTTTAAAGTAGCTTATAGTCAGAAAATTCCTTGGTAGAATAATATAATATAATATAATATAATAAATATAATATAATATAATATAATATAATATAATATAATATAATATAATATAATATAATATAATATAATATAATATAATATAATATAATATAATATAATATAATATAATATAATATAACCATATTTTCAAATGGACATACAATAATGACTCAGAAAAAGTCTGTTTTAACCTATTCCTATTCAGGCTCCCATTAGTACCTGGATAGGCAAGATTGACTACATCTTGGTCAAAGACAAGTAATAATATCCTTAGTATTATGTGTAAAATACTTAGCACAGTTCCTTGATCATATTAGTAGTAGGGATTTAATAAATGCTTGTTCTCTTTCCCCATTCTTCATTTCCCCTGATGCCCTTCCCTGACTAATGGAGGGAGAATTGATTAGGTGGGCTGGACAGCTCATATCATTCTTTGTGTTGTCAGTGGAACCAAAAAGTCTTTTCTGTCTCAGAGGTGAGACTTAAACTTGGTATAGAGTAACTGCATAATAATTGCCTATTTATTGAATGATTCAAAGAGAACTGTGCTGTGCCATACTGAGCCTAGGTGATAGGAATTAGAGAATCAGAGAAACTAAAAACTAGAGAGAAACAAAAGGCTTTGGGAGTCTTTCTTCCCATACTTATTTCTTTACATAAGAACACAGTGATGACCTTGAACATCCCACGTCTTGAGATCAATAGACATGTTAACTTCTCTCTCATCTGAAAAGAGCTGGGTTAGAAGTCAGGCACTTCTATTCCTTAAACTGGGAAGACATTCAGTAACTCTATCCCCTCCCTTCATCAAGGTCTAGAAGCAATAATCGGCTGGGACTCAGTGTGATCATGGAGCTGCTGCAGAATCCTTCAGCATCTGAGTCTAGCCGTCAGATTTCCCCCTTCCTCACCCCACACATGCTCCTCGACTCTAGTCTAGAAGGGTAGGATACTAAGCAGGGGGACAGCAGAGAAAGAAGCCTAACCATACTCCCTGTGCTGATACTATGTCCTTTCTGTGTTCTAGGGACATAACTCATCTCCTAGAATTGCTGTCTTACCTCCTCCATCCAGAGAAACACTGCCTGCTTTCCTTTTCTGGGAAGGGTCTCTAGCAATCTCTGTCTGAGGTAAGAGATCTTTAGTCATTCCTCACATTGTTCTCTGTTGCCAGGGCAGGAGATTGAGCCATTCCAATTGGTGTGTGAGTATGCATGAAGTGGGCACGGGCTGGACAGGAATTATAGGGAAAACTGAGTCTGATCTCATCTCCCCAAGGGCTGAAATTATCATGTCACTTGCTAAAAAAAAAGGTTCAGGGAAACTGGGAGGTTTCTGAGAAGAGGAAGAAATTAACTTTTGTCTCAGGTGCAAATCTCCATTAGCAGTGATTGTAGATTAATTAAAGTCTCCAAAAGACATTCTGTGATCTGCTAGAAGACATGCTTTTTCTCTTCCTATCAAGAGAGGAGAAGGTGATGATCAGTAGGAATCATAGAGAAAAGGGAGACAGGGACATCTAACTTCTGTTAACTGAGGACTCTTAAGCCTAGACTTTGGGGTACCTCACAAGATATTTTCTGTGGATGCCATGGAGACTCCCTCCCCTTCTGAATTCCATTACCTTGTTGTACACTTCTGTGTTCTTTTAAAGTCTCTCCCCTTTGCAAATCAAAGACATTTGGAATAACACTTAGAAATGTTTTTTCCTATGTCATATTGAGATTATATCCATAGGGATGGTCAATTCTGCTCCATTAGGATGGTCTCTGTTCATATCCCTCAAGGTCAGGGGAGGAAATTCTTTCCAATAATGAATTTTTAAAACTAACAATATCCAGATTTCCTATTCTGTTACACTATAGTTGCCATTCCTTATGCATTGTGTGTCAGATGAAATAAGGCCAATCAAGAAATTGGTTTTTGGGAAAGAGTTATTTCTCTGGACATCATTTGTATCAGGCTGTTCTCCTCTCCTATTGACCCTTATGTTTCTTTTTTTATCCCCTAGTTCCTATTTTTCCAATCATGTGTAAAGATAGATTTTAGAATTCATTTTTGTGAGATTTTGGGTTGTAAATTTTCTTTTCTTCTTCTCCATCTCCAAGATAGCAAGCAATATGATACAGAGTATATATGTGTAATCATTTTAAATATATTTCCATTATTGTCATGTTGTGAAAGAAAAATCAGAATAAAAGGGGAAAAACTACAAGAAAAAAAGAAAAATGTGTATAATATGCTTTGATCTGCATTCAGTATTCATAGTCTGTTGAAAGGGTTTGGGATCAATATTTGTTGAGAAGAGCTAAATCTGTCATAGTTGATTATCACATAATTTTGCCATTACTATGTACAATGTTCCTCTGATTTTGCTCACTTCACTCAGAATTAATTCATGTAGGTCTCTCCAGGCTTTTACGAAATCAGCCTGTTCATCATTTCTTATAGAACAATAATATTCCATTGCATTCATATACTACAACTTATTCAGCCATTCCCCAATTGATGGGCATTCTCTCAATTTCCAATCACTTGCCACCACAAATAGTACTGCTGCAAACATTTTTGCACATGTGGGTCCTCTTCCATTTTTTTTATGATCTCTTTGGGATACAAGCCCAGTAAAGACACTGCTAGTTCAAATGGTATGCACAGCTTGATGGCCCTTTGGACATAATTCCAAATTGCTCTCCAAAATGGCTGGATCACTTCACAGCTCCACCAACAATACATTATTGCTCCCTTTTCCCCCACAACCCCTCAAACATTTATCATTATTTTTCCTGACACCTTAACCAATTTGAAAGGTATGAACTGGTCTCTCAGAGTTGTTTTAATTTGCATTTCTTTAGTCAACAATGATTTATTTTTCATATATCTATAGATTTGGTCCTTATGTTTCAAGGGAACTTCAAATTTTATAGTCCTCTTGAAACATCAGGGTTAAATCTATAGATGTATTCCATTACTTTCCTATAACCGCACCTTGTTCAGTCATTCCCCAAATTTTGGACATTTACCCCTTTTCTAATTCTTTGCTACCACAAAAAGAGCTGCCTATAAACATTTTTTTCCCATGTGGGTCTTTTTCCCTTCTTTATGATTTCCTTGGGATACAGACCCAGTAATGGCACAGCTGGGTCCAAGGGTATGGAATCTTTTTTCTTATTTCTAAGATGTAACTATCTTGCCTGGCTAGGAACTCCAACTAGTTGCCTGGTGGGCTACTGAAAAATCAATTAAACTTCTTTGATCACTTTAAAAAAAAAACAACAAAACCAGCATTTTATTTTAATTTGGTTAGCAAGTAGTTATTTTTCTAATTTCCCAAATTCCACATATTGAAAAAAAATGCCCTTATATAAAAAAGTAAATAGTCAATTTACCCAGGTTACTTATACCTTCGGAAGCTAATAATTAATGTGCAACAAGAAAATGGTATTTACACACATATATTGTATCTAGGTTATATTGTAACACATGTAAAATGTATGGGATTACCTGCCATCGGGGGGAGGGAGTGGAGGGAGGGAAGGGATAATTTGGAAAAATGAATAAAAAAAAATAAAAAATAAAAAAGTAAATAGTCAAATAAAACAAGTTCCTTCTTTGACCATGTCCAAAAATGTCCTCCCTTTTCTCTTGAATTCAGCACTTTTTTTTGTCTGGACAGAGGTAGCACTCTTCATTACTTTTCTGGAATTATGATCATTACATTGATCAGAAATATCAAGGCTTTCAATGCTGTTTGTCTTTACAATGGTTTTTATTAATGTATAAATTGCTCTATGTATGTCCCCTTGATTCCATATCCTTTATTCAAGTCTACTCAGATTTCTCTGAAACTGTTTGTTTTCATTTCTCAACTCAATATATTAATGTTAATTTATTCAGGAATTTCTCAATTAGTTGGCACTCTCCTTATTTTCTAAATTTTTAGTCATTATATAATACTGTTATAAATATTCTTTTTTTTATTCCTTTTATTCCTTTGGGTCATAGACCTACTACTGGTAATGATGAGGTCTACAGTTGGGGCACCTAAATGAAATTGGGTTTAATTGAGGTCTATTGGCAGGTTCAGGATACAGGAAGTCAAATAGAGCTCCCCTGAAACCCCTTTGGATTCGGCGCAAGGATACAGAGTTAAATGAGGTCTAGTGGTGGTGCAAGAGTCCCCGTCAAGAAATTTGCAGATCCGAAAACCTAGATTGATAAAAGAGGTTTATTATGGGGTTTGGAAGTAAAGTCTAGTTAGTAAAGTTGAAGGTAGAGATAAGAGGGCACCGGAACCAGTGTTCTGGTGTGTAGAGATCCTTTGTGCCAGGCATAAGGCTATCATGTTTGGGACTTCTGCAAAGAAATGGCTCCAGTCTGGCTCTTTTATAATAGGGGGCTTTGGTTACAAGCTGAAGTGGGCTTATAGGTGGAGTCCCAGGTTGGCTCCAGGTTGGGTTTCAGCCAGGGTTAGAATTTGAATTGAATTCAATGGGTTTCTGGACTGAGCCATTCCCACCCAGATAATAAATATGAAATTGTTTGTGCTTGGGGTGGAGTCCCCTCCCTGTGGCAGAGTTGAAGGAGGTTTTCTCCTTTAAGGACTTTTCAGAGATTTGGGGTTTCCTCTTCAGTCTGCCCTCAAGTAGTCAAAACTTAAATTCATTTAAAGGAAGAAGACTTGGGGCAGTGTCCCTTATTGAGGCAGAGTTGAAGGAGATTTTCTACTTCAAGGATTTCCAGAGTTCCAGGGTCTCCTCTTCATTAATACTGGTTCAATGACTATGTAGAGATTTTTTATTTTTTTTTAATCAATAGGATGGCAGCACCAATTCACAGTCCATCATAGATCTAGCATTAATGTATTCTCTTCCTTCAGGTGCCTCTAACAATTTACATTTTTTATTTTGTCATATTTTTCAGTTGATATATGTGAAGTGGAGCTATAATGTTGTATAATTATTAGTAATTTAAAGCATTTTTTCATATGGTTGTTGAAGCACAACTTAGGACAGAGAAGATCACAGAGGATAAAATGTACAATTCTGAATGCAGAAAATTAGTGTTTTTCAAGAATAAAACAAATGCAGCCAAAATTAGAAAGAAAATTTTAACTGAGGGGGAAGTAAATCTTTATAGGCAATTTCTTCAGTAATAGTATAATTTTAAGGATCTATTTAAAGTTGTAAGGTAGACTTAAAAGGATATAAACAACCATTTTATGAAGGAAAAGATTGAAGCTAGAGTTTTCAGTTCTATAATTGTTAGTGATTTAAAGCACTTTTCCTTCATAAAATGGTTATTTATATCCTTTTATTTTCTAAATGTAAATAGATCCCAGGGAAATTTCCCCCCTCATTTGCATTCAGGGTATTGTAATGTTGTAGAATTCAGTGATATAGATGGGGAGAAATAATTACTATATTTAGATTAAGATTTACAAAAAAATTCTCTTTTCATAACTATTTGTTTATGTTTTTGATCACTGTCCTATTGAAAAGTTACTCCCAGTATTAAATATTTGAGTTAATTCTCTATTTGCTCTAGGCATCCAATTTTCTTAATTAATATTCATAACAACTCTGGGAGACAGTGAGACTATTGACATTGTTCCACTGGAGGTCAAATATAAGGGACCTCCATACATAAAGGGCTATGTATTCCAATTTTTGTTCCTTTTATTGGAATTGTGCTTCTATTTTGGTGGTGATCAGGGGAGTTGTGAGGTTAAAATAAGATAATGAATATAAAGTAATTTGAAAACCTTAAAGTTCTACTTATTATCGTTATCATTACATATCTATTACTATATGATGGTTTTGCGTGTTTGCTTCCAGAAAGACATACTTAAGTGTAGTGGAGGGACCCTGGCCCTGAACCAGAAAACATACAATATCCAGTCTTCATTGCTTAATAGTTTACTGTATGATGAAGGCAATCTTTTTACTTGTCTGTTGAACTAATTGAACTCAATTGGTGGAATTAGCATACAAACAGCATGTATTTGCAAAGATCAGAATTCTTTCTTATTTCGGTGGTAATCTAAGGAAGAAATGCTACAAATTCCATATGTCCCTTATCTTTCCATCCTGGCCAATGTGTGGAACATATGACACCTGTTTCTTTGTCTCATTGCTTTTTTCTTTCTTTCCCTTAAGTGAATGATTATCAAGTTGGACCAGAATAGTCTGAACCTCAAAAGTTTAGAGTAACCATCAGAGCTCTGATGAGGCGGGTTGATGTCAGAGACCTTTGTGGTTACTTCATTTAAGTGGGGTGATGAGAAAGAATATCCATGAACAACAACTTGCACCTTAGACCAGAGGTCAATCTATATAGAAATAGAAAGACTGATCAAACAAGATAAGGATCAATTTATTCAGCAGATCTTCCCAACCTATAAATGAACTTGATGGGTTGAATAGTAATAGCTTAGTTTGATTCCTCTGTCCCCTGGGATTCTAGTGGAAAGAGGAGAGTTTGAGGGAGATATGTTTGTATTGCTTATCCCTCTATATCCCTTTGTAAAAGCTAATATACGTTAATTGCTTGTTGATATTGAAGATATCTCACTGGATTAAAAGGGACCATATTCATAAGTAATTAATACTGGAAAGATCATATTGACATAAGGGCTACTTGAAAACCTTGTCCTTAGATGATTTCTCATCATATTCACAATGCCATATATAGGTTGGGAGAATAAGTTGTTAGTCTTGATACACTTCTTTTGAGAACTATTTATTTATGTTTTTGATCACTGTCCTGTTGAAGAGTTATTCCTAGTTGTAAATATTTGAGTTAATTCTCAATTTGCCCTAGAGATCCAATACTTATCGAAACCATTTGATGCTAAAATTTTTCATTAATGGAAGGTTTTCTTCCTTTTAAACTCATGGACTTTCTTTTCAATTTTATGCACTCAAAACTGTTCATTTTCTCTTTCATGATCTGATACCACAGTTAAAAATTCTTCAGATAACATGAAAAGCACCTGGACTTGTTAACTTCTAGTTTTTCTAGTGTTACCCTTTATGTTTAATAGCTGTTTTGATATTGTAATAGTGCAAGATGTTAATTTAATATTAGTGTTTTTGAAACTGCTTTTTAGTTTATCTGGTGTTTCTAAATAAATCATCATTTGATTGCAGAGAAAATTACCTTTGGCTTCTTTTTGCATTTCTGGAACTATAACAAGTGTTAATGGTTAAAAGGGACATTCCTGCTTTACTTTTGCATTTATTGTAAACAATACTAGTATTTTGTTTTAGTTATATATTTTATAGCATTAAAGCACTCCTTCTCTGCTAATGGTTTGTCAGTTTTTTAAAAATACAAGTCTTGTAATTTGTCAAAGTTTCTTTTATTCTGCACTTATTAATATATTCATATTTGTTTTAATATGAGTGTCAATTGTTTTCTAACATTGAACCTTGTTTGTTAACTTAGTCATAAGAATACTTCTTACTATATAACACTGTAGATTTTTCTGTGCCATGATTTTGCCATTCCATTCTATTCACATACATTCATATCCATACCTCTGTTTTAGGTACTTTATTACTACAAATAATGATGTTGAGAATGTTTTTTTTTTTTCCTTTCTTTTTCTGTTTTCTTTTTTTTTTTTTTTTTTTTTTTTTGTGTTTATGTTGGGATCTTTGGTTCAAAGGGTAGAGGCAACTTGGCAATCTTCCCCTACCCCATGTACTCACAAGTTGTTTCATTTGTAGTATGCATAATAAATATTTTCATTATTTCATTGTTCATGATATCTTTCCCCCATAATGTTTTTAAATCTAATGCTGTTTACATTTTAATCTTTATTACCCATATTGATTTTTACTGTTGCTTGATTTAAAATCATGATTGCCTTCCTTGTTTTGCATTCCCAAAGTTAAATTTTTTCTTTAGTCCTTCATTTTAATCATCTGTAAGTAAATAGATAAATGTATAATGTTTATATATATAGCCATATATTTGCTTCTTGTAAACAATAGAATTTGGCAATCTGCTTTTTATTTAATATTCCAAACTTTCTCAGTTTTATATTTTATGCCATAAATTCACAGATATAATTTTTAACTATGTAATTTATGATCTTACTCTCTAAAAAGGGGGGGGGAAGGGATGTGTTGTCAGTACCACTAATCTCTAATTTGAAGTGAATTGATCTTACTCTTCTGTCTCTAATATAGGTATTTTTAATTATTTTGAATATTCTTCAAATGAAGAAGTACATTTCATATTTTCACAATATTGTTCTATAATTCTAATATCTAACTAATCACCAAAACATTATTTAATAATTGATCTAAGACTAAATTAAATTTCAACAACAGCTATTCAGTAACATCAAAAAATGCATATTATTAACAAGAATAGCAACAACAAATATCTAATGACTCAAAACAGGAAAAATTAAATTGATATGCTATAAATTAATATAAAAAATTAAATGTTAAATAACATTTATCAAAAGTAATAACTGAAGTCAGGAGGACCTGAGTTCAAATCTGGTCTCAGACACTTAATACTTCCTAGCTGTGTGATCCTGGGCAAGCCAGTTAACCTCAATTGCCTCAGCAAGATAAAAAAAAATAACTGGATTAGATCAAGGTTTAAATTTAATATTTAATGGAGAACATGAGTCAACATACAATAGTAAACAATAAAAATTTTGAAAAAAATTTTATTCCAGGTATAGTAATTAAAACAATAAACTTAATTTTACTTTCAAAGAAGCAAAATGAATTAAAATCGTATCTACTCTCTCAAGGAAGAAAAATCAAAATCCCCAAAACAATTATCCCAAGACAAGAGTCCTACCACTAGATGGTGATATATGGTAAGTTAAACTTTTAAGAGGTACCCTGAAGTTGACTTCCTCATCAGATTTCAGTATCTACTATGTCTACAAGTTTCGATCTGTCTTTGTTACTTAGGGACTTATAAGGATCATTCATAATATAAAATCCAGACATTTCTTTCTTACTTTGGTTCTGGCCCCAAACTAGGAAAAAGCCTGACAATTGTGGCCCAGATATCAAACTTGAGTGCTTTCTATATCTTTTTATTTTAGTACCCAAACATTATTTGTCTCTTTTCCAGTAGCTTGTTCACAAACAGGAAAATACTTAACCAATAACAACTAAAGAACTAGAATCTAACATGCAAAATAAATGTAAATTACTTTAATGGGAAAAATTGCTTTATATATTATGATAAGCTATACTTATTTTCTGCAGAGAAAATGGGGAAGAAGGATAAACTATAGTTTTTTTATCTAGTACCACTTCTTCCAGAGAAAAAGTGAGTAACCAATATCTTATTCTAGCTATTGAAGTGCAGCTAATTATAGCACTCGGGATGTTCAAGCAATGACTTTACTGAAAGTCACTTGAATTACTTCTCCAGGGTAATTCTAAATTGATATGTAGAATTGTTGGCCTAATGTACCATTCCAGGAATAGTTTCTTCACATGACTCTAATCCTGAAGCATACAACATGAATAGTTGCTATTTTTAATAAACTTTAGCAATTTTTCTAGAGTGATGAAGTCTCAGAACTATTCATATTTCTTTCACATTAGAGATTTGGAGCATACTTTTCATGATTATACTTCATTTGCAGTTCTCCTAAGAACTTGTCAAATCTTTATTTATTAGTAAAGGAATTTTGGTTTCTTGGTGTGTGTGTGTGTGTGTGTGTGTGTGTGTGTGTGTGTGTGTTTGTGTGTGTGTGTGTTTAACTTGCCTGTATATCCTGAATATCAAACTTTTATCATTGGTATTTATTTGATGCATACATTTTTGCTTGCATGTTACTTTCTCTTTTAAAAAATGTTGCTTGTAGAAAAGTAGTTTTATTTTATATAATTTGTTATACTCTAGCATATTTGACATGTATTGGTCAACCTGCCATCTGGCAGTGGGGAGGGAGGGGAAAAAATTGGAACAAGGGGTTTGACAATTGTCAATGTTGTAAAATTACCCATGCATATATCTGGTAAATAAAAATTATAAAATAAAATAAAATAAAACTCACTTGAAAAAAAAGTTTAAAAATATTTTATATAATTGGAATCACCCATTCTATTTCTTATTTAAGGAACTCCATCAACACCTCATAGCTGTGTCTATCCATAATTATGAAAAAAATATCTTTTCCCTCTGTCTGTCTCTCTATGCCCATTTCTTTTTTTTAAATTCAGAATAAATATGTGTTTAGAGCTTATTTTAAGATATGGGGTCTAATTTCTGATAAATTGCTTTCCAGTTTTCTGGGAAGTTTCTGTTAAATAGGAAATTTTCACTCTTAGGAGCCTTTTATTCATGTAGAAATAAAACAGCACTAGGAAATGTGATTGTTGATATTGATTAGCATGAAAGGACTAATAACTGGATAACATAGGGAAAGAAGGACTGTAATATGTACCACTTGAACCCTAATTACTTTAGAAGAAGCCATAAAAACAATTAAAGGGGAACTGGCTGAGTTGAAACAGACAAAGGTAATCACCAGCAATAGAATTGCTTTAGTAGCTCTTATCTCAGGAGATGCTCTTGGGGAAATCCTTGTGCTGTGAATGTACTGAATTTGTTGGTTGTGACTATAGAGGATAAATACCATGTAGCCACTTGAAAAGACCATGAGACATAGAAATGCAATATAACAAACAGATTTCCAGATCGTAATTTTTACAGTATTTGCATTATAAAAGTCTACATGTACATAGCCAGTGCTCCATCTTTTCTCAATGTCCGTGCTATTCATTAAACCTACCATATATACGGGCACAATGACATCTATCAGCAGATTGTAGATCCATAAAAGGAAACAGCAGGTAATGATATACTTTGGGTCTCTGGTCTTGAGTTTTATCCACATTGGGATATTGGAATTGATGGTGATGGCCTGGAAAACACATAGGAGGCAAGTGCTACAAAAGAAAAGACTCCGGACCACTCCCATCAGATACGTTATGATTTTCTTCCCAGTGCCATCTAGGGAATATGTCAGCCCCCAAACCTCCACTATTGTGGGGATGCTCCGGAAGAGAATCATTGTGACATTGGAAAAAGCCAAATGAATGATAATGAGATTTATAGGTCTTGTTCTGTGATTAGTAATGAACTTAAGGCAGAATTGATAAAGCAGAAAAGAGTTTCCAAGGATTCCAAATACAATCATATTCAGGTAGGCAATCCCCAGGATTTTATCATAAAACATCTTAGGCAGGAGAACAGCTATCAAATCCAAGGTGACCCGGTAAGAAACACAAGGGTTTCTATTTGTTCTAAGCAAATAGGCTTCCCAATGAAATTCTACAACTTTCTTCCCTACTGTACAGAGAACTTACCTAAGAAAAACACAGCATCCATGCTCCATGAGAAATGTAGCCATGTAATGGTTAATAAGTTACTATTAACCAAAAATAATTATTGAGCACTAACTACATAACATTAAGCAAAGAAGTTTAGAGTTTAGAATCTTTTTTTTTTTCCTCAGAACACTTTCTGCCACACTTTTTGGAATTGCACTGTTCGAGGCACTGTAGGGGGAAGAAAGAAGAAGCATGAGACAAAGTAGATTATAGTTGGTCCATCAGCAAATATTACCTAAGTGCTTATTAAGTGATAGGTACTGTGACAGGAGCTTTTCTCTCACATAACTTACATCTAACAAAGGAGACATGCACATGTATAGATCTCACGAGGAAATGGCCACATGTTACCCAGAAGGGCTTGATTTATTGTTTTATTATTTATCTAGATTTAAGAAAATGATGAAAAACAATTTTAATCATGCAAAGTAAACCTAAAATTTGTTATGTATACGTTTTTTCCTAGAGAGCAATATATACAGAGATGAGGTTACTTTCGATAGAAGGGGACTAGGAAAAGCCTTCTGAAAAAGGAGTTTAATCTTGAAATGTTGGCAAGTAGAATGCTTTACTGTTTTTAAAAGATAAGTTTTTGAAATATAGGAAGCCATCAATTTTTTTTTGTATGACAGTCATTAAAGCTGCGGAAAGGAGACCTCTGGGCACAGACAGAGAAAAATGGAGAGGGAAAGATTGAGGAAGCAGGAATGACTAAGGGCTCAGAGATGGGCAGCCATAGAAAGCTGGCAGTTAGTACATCAGAGCTTCCTTGATGTAAGGCAGGGGATGCATTCAGGGACAGAAGAGGAGCAAAGTCTCCTATGCAATGATTATTCAGACAGCTTTGCTGTCCACAGAGGCAATATCTATCAGTTTAATACCTATATTCTATCTAGGTACAAAGACCATTTCTAGAGTGATATTGGGCATGCAGAGAGATGGCATAAAAGAAATATGGTTAGGACCTTTGTCTTGACTCTCCTGCTTACCTCCAAAATCATCCAGAAAGTAATGAATCTGAGATTGTCCATCATTCTCATTATAAGAGAAAGATTTTCTATCCATCTTTAAGAGAAGTAGCATGAGAACTCAGGAGCTCTTGCCCCCCTGGCTGGCTTTGGATCAATATATTTCCCTTTCCATAATTTCATCTGGACAGCACAGATTTTTGCTTAGTATGATCCTGGGATTTTTAATGGAGCAAGTTCCTTTAGAAGATTTCTATTCCTTTTCCAAACACATAAATAGTAACACAGCAAGGAAAGAGAAGCAAAATCCAAGTCCCCAATATAGGCACAATGTTTATCTCCTGATGTTATGAGTAAGAATATTATAATGAGACATCGTCCAAAAAGTCCCTAATTCATCTGAAACAATTTAAGATTCTGAGCCTATTTTCCTTCTGAAAACAAAATAAAACAAAAAAACCTTTTTACCTTCTGCTTCTGAATCCAAGACATAGAATCACACACCAGGCTGTTTTCTATTACTAGGGCATTAAGTAGAACTCTAAGAATCTCTCTCTCTCTCTCTCTCTCTCTCTCTCTCTCTCTCTCTCTCTCTCTCTCTCTGTGTGTGTGTGTGTGTGTGTGTGTGTGTGTGTGTGTGTGTGTGTGCATAGGTGTATAAATGTGCACGTCTATGTACATATCTATTCTGGATATGACCAGAGCTGATATTAAAAGGCACATAACCAACCTCATCTCCCACTGTGATTAGGCTGTCTTCTATGGGAAAGATGAAACTATCTCTAGAGAGAATTGGGAATATGCTGATGAAGAAGCAAAGTCTTGTCCTATGAGTAAAATCTCATCATCAATGCTAATTGATTAATTGACATTTCCAAATTAAGTATCTGGGAGAGAAACTTTTTTGTGCTTCACAGGGGAAGGGGGAAGTAAAGGTTAGACAAAGGCATTGGGGAGAGGAAATCTGAGCTCCCTAAGAGTTTATTGGTGATGGTCCCTATGATTATTTCCTTATGGGTTGCTCTATGACTCCATGGAACTCCCAAATGGATATCTTTGCCATATTACTTAATATATTCTCCCAAGTTTGACATCCTTCTCTGTGAAGTCCAGGCTAGCTCCCTGGAGGCCTCAGGGTCAGACAGAGTTGGGATAAGTAAAATTCCTTGGTCTTTAGGGGGAGGAGTGAAGGAGATGAACAAAATTGCCAAGAGTTTTGCCAAGGATCTAGAGTTCAGAATCTCCACACTTTTCTCCTCTCCATCTTGTAGCCAAGTGAAGTTCTCTTGATTCTCTCACTCCGCTCTCTAATCCCTCCTACAATTATCTGTATATACCAAAAGATTGAGCTGGCACAGAATAGTGGGAAGAGCCATTTTTCCAAACATATGCTAATGGAGTTATTGTCCAATAGGTAATTAGCCTTAAGTGCTGGGTTGTCTGATTCAAGCACAGCTTTTAAGAGTTTCAGCCCTTTACATCTCCTTTCTTTTGTTTTAGAACACAGGTGGTCCTACACACCTGTCAGATTGGCTAGAGTGTTAGGGAAAGATAATGCGCAATGTTGGAGGGGATGTGGGAAAACAGGGACATGGATACATTGTTGGTGGAATTGTGAATACATCCAGTCATTCTGGAGGACAATTTGGAACTATGCTCAAAAAATTATCAAACTGTGCATACCCTTTGACTAGCAGTGTTACTACTGGGTTTATATCCCAAAGATATTTTAAAGAAGGGAAAGAGACCTGTATGTGCAAGAATGTTTGTGGCAGCCCTCTTTGTAGTGGCCAGAAAGTGGAAACTACGTGGATGTCCATCAATTGGAGAATGGCTGAACAAATTGTGGTATATGAATATTATGGAATATTATTGTTCTATAAGAAATGACCAGCAGGATCATTTCAGAAAGGCCTGGAGAGACTTGCATGAACTGATGCTGAGTGAAATGAGCAGGACCAGAAGATCATTATACACTTCAACAACAATATTATATGATGATCAATTCTAATGGATGTGGCCATTTTCAACAATGAGATGAACCAAATCATTTCCAAAAGAGCAGTAATGAACTGAACCAGCTACACCCAGCAAAAAATTCTAGGAGATGACTATGAACCACTACATAGAATTCCCAATCCCTCTATATTTGTCCACCTGCATTTTTAATTTCCTTCACAGGCTAATTGTACATGATTTCAAAGTCTGATTCTTTTTGGAAACAACTGGACATGTATATATATATATATTGTATTTAATTTATACTTTAACATATTGAATATGTATTGGTCAACCTGCCATATGGGGAGAGGGAAGGAGGGGAAAAAATAGAACAAAAGGTTTGGCAATTGTCAATGTTGTAAAATTACCCATGCATATATCTGGTAAATAAAAACTATTATTAAAAAAACAAAACAAAACAAAACAAAAACCCCACAAAAACACAGGTGGTCATGCCATCCCTGACTTCTCAGTAGAGGAGGTGAAAACACCAAAAGGAGGTGATCACGCCTCTTCCCTTCCCCCCCACTTCTCAGGGATGGGAGGTGAAAGCACTAAAAAGGAGATGATCACACCCTCTCTGACATCTCAGAAAGGGAGATGAAAAACACAAAAGGGAAGTGAGGAGTCAAGCCGGATAATGTTAGTAGGTTTCTGGGCTGAAGGGTCTTACTAGAAACAAGTATGCACCAACTCATCAGCATGGGAGGTATTACACAAGCACATAGCAATAATGCACAGGCTATTAGTGATGACTTTCCCCACAGTCAGTGAAGGCTCAAACATGAATTGTACATGAAAGTTGTGACATATCAAACAATATAAATCAACATAGTCTTGTAAAAGATTTCCAGAAGTCCTAGGAGGAGGGTATGTAAATAACAATCACACATAAATCTCCTTCAGCAGCAGAGAGACAGTCCAAAACCTATCTATTGTCCATTGCTTCATGTGTCAGGGAATCCAATGATCCCCGCATCCTGCAACAGTCCTTTTATGTGTTAGGGAATCCAATGATTCCTGCATTTGAAGTCTTGCAGCAGTCTTATCATGTCTCAGAGAATCCAATGATTCCTGAGGATTTTGAAGTCCAACAATTTTTTATGTCCATGAGTCAATTGCCATAACTACCATGTTCTTTTAGTGGTGGGCACAGTCAGCCATTAACCACCTGATGTTTCTTGGGTCTTCTCCTTTGTTTCAAGGGTTTACTCCATCTCTGATGGACAAGGCTAATATGGCTCATTGGCACCCATCTGATTCCTTCTCCATTTGTAGAGATACAAGCAAACCCTCTCCCCAAGCAGTTAACCTAACTGGTCCCTTCCATTCACCACTTTCTGGATGTCTCCACATCACCTGGCAATTATCTGGATTTGCTCACACTGGACAGGACACATAGCAAAGGGATGAGCAGGAGACTTATGAAAAATGTCTGATCTGAGTACAATCCTACTTCTCCATTTAACAAGGCAGAACCATTATGGTTTCTTTGCCAAGAAATCTCGTATGGGGTCATGAAGAGATGAACAGAGCTAAAATGACTTATTAGTTAATAAACTTATGGGAACCTTAAAACCTGACAGCTTTTAACTTCACAGGCAAAAGTAATTCTCTGATTGCCTGGGTTATTGAGAGTGCTCCTTTGGTCTGTTAGCCAAATAAATGCCAGACTTCACTCTGCTGAAATTCTCTAAAACAAAAATGGGGAATTGTTGAGGACTCTGCCTAAGTGTGGAACCCAGAAAGCCAGTAAAGGGTTAAAGGGGATGGTAAGGAGTGGTCGGTTCTCTAAAGCACCAACACTTGCTGTTAATTGGGGATGAAATAAATCAGAGAGAAGAGGGGAAAAAATCAGAGAGAAGAGGGGAAAAAGTCAGAGAATACAACTGCCTCTCTGTCTCCCTGTATATTATTATCCTTTCATATGACATAATCAATTCTGCTAGTTAGAATGGGATCCCCAGCAGCCACTAGCAGGTTATAGTAGTAGCTAGGTGATAACATGCCATAACTGGAGTCATATAGATTCATCTTCTTGAGTTTGTCTCTCTTTAGATAGTTAATAGCTGTATGTTCATGGGCAAGTTACTTAACCCTGTTTGCCTCAGTTTCCTCATCTGTGATATAAATCAAAGAAGGAAATTGTAAGCCACTGCACTATCTCTGCCAAGAAAACCCTAGATGGGATCACCAGGAGTTGGACAGCATCGAAAAATGATGAAACAGCAATTGGTTCCCTTTGCAATCTTCCTTTTTAATTTTTATTACTTTATTATTGCCTTTGTAATTTTATACTGTCTACTTATAATCTTTCTTCCTATATTAATCATAAATGGTTACTGGTAGTATGGGGAGGTATGAGTCATAAGATACAATTTTTATGTACTTATATCAAGCAACCTCAATCTATATGTTCTTCCTTATTCCCCTTGCAATCAAAAAAGCATTTATTAAGCTCCTATTATATACATGGAAATGTGCCAAGACACTGTGATTATAAAGAAGAGAAAAATATCTAACATAAAACATCTCATATTCTACTTGTAGCAGAGGGAAAGAGCTATTTGATACATGTGTATGTAAAGGGCTAGAACTGAGCAAATGCACTTGGATAATGGAGCACGTGAGACTAATTGCTAATTGGACAACTCTCTATTAACATGTTTGAAGAATGACCCTCCCCAACTATTCTGTGCTGGCTGGATTGGTGGGTGTGGAAAAAGAAGGGGAAGTGACTTGTGTGGGTAGAGTAGGAGGAGGAAATTGAGGCATTCTCCTGGCAGTGGAGAGAGAGGAAGGAGGTGTGGAGATTGCAGATCTAATCTCCTGACTGTGACCACAAAAGACCAAGAATAAAGACTTTTGATTATCCTGACTCCGGCTGATTTCTGGGAAGACAGAGTTCCAGCATTTGGCACCCAACATGGGGCCGCTATCGGCATCACACTGTCCATGACTGTGCCCCAATCAGAAGATCCTCTTGAGCTCTCTCTTCAAAGTTCTTTTCAACTCGTGTAGGCAAGTTTGTATAAATAAAGTGATTTGAAGCATTTATTCACATGCCTATAGATAGGTTTGATGTAGTCATCTGAAAACTTAAACTAGTCAAATCCTTTGACAATTTGCCAAATGGGGAATGCTTGAATTCTTATAAATTTGACTCAGTTCTCTATATATGTGAGACATAAGGCCTTTATTAAAGATACTTGCAGTAAAGATTGTTTCCCATCTTTCCATTTACTTTTCATCTTGGTCACATTGATTTTGTTTGTGTAAAAGCCTTTTATTTCAACATAATAAAAATTATATCTTTTACATTTTGTAGTGCTTTCTATGTGTTGTTTGGTCATAAATCTTTCCTTCCTCATAAATCTGAAAGGTAGACAATTCCTTGCTCTTCTAATTTGATAATGTGATAATCACATACTATTTTGACCTTATCTTGGTGTATGGTGTGAGAAGCTGGTTTTCAACTAATTTGTGCCCTATTGTTTTCCAGATTTCCCACCAATTTTTGTCAAATAATGTGTTCTTATTTCATAGGCTGTGGGTCTTTGAGTTTATCTAACACTAGGTTATTGTGGTCATTTATTAATATGTCTTGGGTATCTAATTTATCCCATTGATCCACTATTCTTATTTCTTAGCTACTAGCAGATAGATTTAATGATTTCTGCTTTATAATATGGTTTGAAATCTCGTATTACTAGGCCATCTTCTATGTAACTTATTCCATTAATGACCTTGATACTCTTGATTTTTATTTTCCAGATGACATTTTTTATTTTTTCTAGCTCTCTTAAATAACTTTTGGTGCTTTTTTTTTTTTTTTGCACTGAGTTAGTAAATTGGTTTAGATAGGATTGTGACTTTTCATATTAGATCAGTCTACTCATGGGCCATTAATATTGTTCTGATTGTTTAGATATGACATTTGTGTGAAAAATGTTTTATAATTGTGTTCATATAGTTTCTGGGTTGTTTTAGGAGGTAGACTCCCAAGTATTTTATGTCACTTATAGTTACTTAAAATTTTTTTTTCTATCTCTCGCTGTTGGGCTTATTGCTCATATGATAATCTGTTTAAAAATGATGATTTGATTTCTTTCAATGAACAAAAATTCATTTTCCAAACACCTTTCCCCATTAACAAAAGAAATTCAAAACTCCTGTAAGGAATATGCACAATTAAAAAAATCCCTACATTGACTGGATTCTGAGTTGCCATCTTTTATCATTAATAAATGATTTATTATTGTGTTTTGCTGAGTTCTTAAGACTCTTGTTGTAGTCACTTTATAAATTGTTTGTCTTTTTCTGCTCAATTTATTATTCATTAATTATTACAAATAAGTAATTCCTAAAACATTATCAAACTGTAAATTGTAGAAACTTATAGCAATTATGTTATTTTCCCTCATTAGCAGTTCATGCAAGTTATTCCATGTCTTTCTGAAATCCTCTATTTCTCAGTTTAATAGATCTAGGTGTTTTAATAGATCTAGATGTTTTTTAGACATTTAATATTCATAATCATCCCCTTCATGGTTTTTAATTCTTGATACCACAAAAGGGATTTCTATGAATATTTTGGCAAATACAGGCCCTTTTCCTCTTCTTTGATCTTTTTTGGGTATAGGCCTAGCAGTGATATAATTGAGTCAAATTTTTTGCCTGTTAATAACTTTGTGTGTCATTTCAAATTGTTGTCAACAACAATGGTTGAATTTATTCAAGTGTCCACCAATAGATTATCAGTGTGCCTATTTCTCTAATTTCAATTCACCTATAATTTCTCCTTTTTGACATTCATGCCACTGTGATGGATATAAGATAAAAATACCTTAATTTGTACTTTTTTAATTAGCAAGAGTTTGGAGCATTTAAAAACATAGTTATAAGTAGTTTGCATTTTCCCTCTCAAGATCAACTTTGAAATTTGGAAGATTTTCAGCATAAATCCCTTAGAATCTTGAATGGTGATTATGAGGAAAGACTCTTAATGTGTTATCCATTATGGAAAGGTCATCACCTTTTTAGGATGTGAAATGGTTTAGATTGTTTTGCTTAACAATACTTATCTATTGAAATAAATTGTTTTTTTTTCTTTTCTTTTTGTTTTGTCCTATGATATTCATGGTAAGAGGAAAAGAAAAGAGATTTTTATTAATTTCCTTTTAGATTTGTGTTTGTGCTATGAGATGTGAAATGTTGCATATACTTTCATATGAAGACACTGCATAATACCATTTTAATTGTTTTACTTAAATTTCAAGACACCTTAAGAAACAAGAAGAATCTAAAAGTGTTTATTGCAACAATACATTTTTCAAAACTTAGAGCATGTATTATTACATGAAGCTAACAAAAATGATGAGAGAAAAATAGGGCAGGCATTATGATCCTTATTTTTCTAATGAGAAAATTGAGTCTCCTCAGAAAATTAGGAAAGGTCACCACTAAGAATCAAAATTAGACATGTTGAGATTGAATCCAAATTCTTTACTTTTACCATAGTCTCTATTTATTCATGCATACATTTTCATCTTTCTCTTTGTATTTTTTTATGTTATGGATGTCTTTGGCAGCCTCGTGAAATATAATTCCCTTCTTGGAATAAGGCTTTTAGTGAAGGAAATGAAATAAATAGAAGTTAGAAAGGAAACCAATTGTATCAAATCCAATTATCAAAAGATAATTTTCAAGTTCCCCAAAACTGAGTTGAATTCTCTTTCCTATTAGAATAATCAAGTGTACCATAATTATATTTTTAATCTTTTCCCAAAATACCCCAATAATTTACATGTATTTTTCAAAAAAAAGTTAAGTTCATGTGACATGTCAAACACTGTTAGATATACAATAACAAAAATGAAACATTCCTTCCATCAAGTAATTTTCCCACTGCACATAAATGACAATTATGATACACACCACAATTATGGCCAATAATTTCTTATTTAAGTTAAGTATCTCTTCTAGTCAGATACTTGATTTCTTGAAATCCTTGAGGCTAAAAAGGGAGAACAAAATGAAATGGACTTGAAAGGAGAATAAAGTACTATTTTCTAGATTTCAAGAAATTCTTGGAATCCCAACTAGGAGAAGCATTTGGTCCTTAAGCTGCTTTCAGTAGTTTTTCAACTTTTAAGGAAATTATCCTGTTACAAACGCTCAATATAGATGCAAGATTGGAGTTGAGAAAGCAGACTTCATTTTTGATTGATTTTGGCCCTCTAACTCATATACATGTAGAGTGAGGAAGTTTAAAATAAATGTTCAGCAAAGTTCCAAAATTCAAAGTCTCGATTTTTCTAGAGAAAAAAAAGTTGAGGAAACAGAAGATATTCTCTCCATCAGTGAATACAACAACCCTTGTACATCTGGGTGTCAATGCTGATGAGTATAAAAGAACTGACTGTTGGGTAACATAGAGAAAGAAAAGTAGAGACATGCCTTACCAAAGTATTTGATTTTTTAAAATAAAACATACAAAGAATAAATATAGGACTTGGCATATTAAAGAAAACAAATGCACCGACTAAAAGTAGAATGACTTTGGTAGCTCTGACCTCATGGGTGGTTTTTTGAGAGAGGCTGGTGCTATGAATATATTTGATTTGCTGGTTGTGTCTATATAGGATAAAGACCATGTAGCCACTGAAACCAGCCATGAGACATACAAACAAAGCATCATAGACAAATGCCACAACTGTAATTGTTAAATGATCTGTGTTATACAGATCCAGAATTCCATATCCATAGTTACAGACATCTTTATTTTCTGTGATATTCTTTGGATTAGTGAGAAACAGAAACCCGATGTTTATTAGCATACTGAAGATCCAGACAAGAAGAATACAGGGAATGATGCATTTTATAGCTCTAGTTCTGAGCTCTGCCCATATGGAGCTTTGGGGAGTAAGGATGATGGCCTGGAAAGCAGTCAGTAGACATGTGATACTAAGGGAAAGATCTCGGGGGAATCTCTGTAGGTAAGTTATGAGTCGAATGCCAAGGCCATCCAGCAAACATGGCACTCCCCACATCTTTGTTATTGTAGGGATTCCTCTGAAGAGAACCAACAGGATATTAGAAAAAGCCAAATGAATGAGAATTAAATGAATGGGTTTATTTCTGTTACCAGTGAGGAAATGAAACCTACACAGGAATATGAGGAAGCAATTCCCTAGGGTACCTATTCCAGAAAGTTGCAGGAATACTATACCTATAATTTTGTTGTCAGAAAGCATTCTTTAGATATCTTGAGAAGCGAATATGCTGTCATCTGCTGAGATCTGTGAAGAAACATGGGGAATTATATTATCCATTCAGTTACTAAATAATTCTTGATTGCTTATCATGTATCAGGCATTATACTATATTCTGAAGATTAATTGAAAGAGAAAAGATCATCTTTACTTTTTAAGAGTTCACAGTTCAGTGATGGCTGAGGCAATTGGCAAACAATTATATATAAACGAAATGTGCATATAGATATGTATGAATATATTTATATATATACCTATATATGTATATATGTGTATATGTAATTATGAATGATATGTTGAATAAAATAACCAGAAAGAAGGAACTAAGATTAGAGGGCATCAGAAATGGCATCCTTTAAAAAATTGGACTTGGGCTGAGATTTGAAAAATATAAGGAACGCTAGAAGGTAGAAATAAGTAGAGAGTGAATGAAAGGTAGTTAAATCAAGCAGTAAAATGCATTGAATTGGGGGTTAGAGTGCTTTCTTCTCAGAATAGGAATTATACTAATGCTGTTAATTCCAGAGTAACTAGGCAGAGGAGATATTGGAAGACTATTACACTGGTGGGATGAGTCAGCTTTTGAAGGGCTTGAATATTTTAATGTGTATAGCAGGGGAAATTATGGGGTTTATTGAGTAAGATTATGTGGGTTCTGTGCTTTAAGATCATTTTGGGAGCTGAGTAGAACATAGGATTAGTATATCCAGTGTTTTCTGGTTAAATTTCATGAACTTTAATGTAGCACATGAGGAAGAGCAAATTTTCTGAGAAAGTGAGCGTTAGTTTATCATCAAACTCTCAGATGACAAAATGTCACCATATCATTTTTTATAGGTCAACTTCCAATCCTGTTCTGTGACATTACAATGTTTTTATTCTTCTCTTTATCCTTCTTTTCTTCCTCCTTTGTCAGTAGCTGATATTCCTTATCTGAAGAGAATCCTTATTGAATCAACTCAAGTTCTGAGTAGCCTCTGTTTTTGAATATTTTGCCTCTTGCTTCCTGTCCTATTGCTAATCATATTTTGTCAAAATACTTTCCTAGATTTTCCAATCATATGTTCTCTTCTACTAGTGATGCACCCCTAACAAAGAACTGGAGGAAATGAGAAAACCAAGTTGCTTGAATTTTCTTTAATTTTTGTCCTCTAATCTAAGCAGCATCCTTTAGTGCTTAAAGGTTAATATTCTACTCTTTCTTATTCTCTCTGCTATCCTCTCTTCTCCAATGACTATAATGAAGTTTCATGACTCATTTAGCCTCCCAGCCAGTATATTCATCCACTCTTAGCAGAGAATCTTGACTTACAGCTCAAAGAAACATTAAAGCCTATCACAAAGGGCTTTTTCTTCTTTCCTCCAACTCATGTGAAGTCCTCCCTTCACCTTTCATTATTTCCTTCTTTACTGCAGTTAAAGAGATGGACCTTCCTTTTGTTATATCAGAATCTTCTCTAACACTCCTTGATCATAGTCTATCTTGGTCAATCTAAACTAGAATCCACTGAATCAATTATGGGTCAAGAACAATCTCAAAACTTTTAAAAGAAAATCTATAGTAGCCTGAGTAGGGCCTTGCAAATTTTCTGATAATACCCTTCTCCCCTTGGTGAAGACGTTTTAAAGCTCTTCTCCAGTTTCTTTAATTAAATGTCTTTAAAACTTTTAATCATTGCTTTGCCATTGGAGAAGAGTTTGTATAGCTCCAGGAAACTATGAGCAATGCTTTGCTGGGTTACCCAGATGTGTTGGTCATAGCAGAGAGTTCTGACAAAATGTGATTCACTGGACAAGGCAAAGTAATGCTGTATCTTTGTCAAGAAATCTCTAATGGACAATATTAAAATGATAAAAGATATAATAGCAAGTGATAAGCTGCTCAGGTTGGGAGATGTCCATAGTGTTACTTAGGAAAAACAAAGGATAAAAGAAGTTGCTCCAGTACTAATGAAGCATTTGGACCAAAGCCGAAAGGAAGCTAAGGTGCAGGCGTAGCTGGTGATGGAAAGGAAAGTTTGATACTATAAAGATCCATATTGCAAAAGAACCTGTAATGTAAGATCTCTGAAAAGAAGGTGAGCTATGTTGTCAAACAAGAGATAGGTTAAACATCAACATCTTGGGTGTCGAAATGAGTGAGTTTAATTCAGATGATCATTAAATATACCAGCATGGCCAGTAATCCCTTTGAAGAAATAATGTCTTAGAGCATAAAAATATGAGAAAATCAGCACTGCGGGAAAATCACATTTAAGTATTTTAATTTTTCCAATTACATGTAAAACTATTAACATTTGGGTTTCATGTATTTGGAATTAGAAATCATCTTTGTCTTTTTCTTTTCTTTTCCACATTTCACATCTTTTTCACATTTTCTTGAAGTCAACCTGCTTGTCTTTTCTTTATTTTAATTTAGTAAAATTTTTCCTTAATTGTATGTAAAATTCTTCCAACATTTATTTTTTATAATTTTTTATTTCAATTCTCTCCATTTCTGTGTGTTCCCCCCTCTTCATTGTTATTGCAAGCAATTTTATAGATTATACATGTGCAGTCATGAAAAAACATTTCCATGTTAGTCACATTGTGAAAGAAAGCAAGACAAAAAAAGGAAAAAATATAACTTGTTCTACATTTAGACTATGTGAGTTCTTTGCTGGAGATGAATATAACATTTTTATCATAAGCTTTTCAGAAGTGTTTTGGATCATAATCATACATCATTAGTCAAGATAGCTAAATAATTCACAATTTATCATACTACATTGCTGTTATTATGTACAATGTTCTGCCTTTTCTCATTTCACTTTGCATCAATTCTTGCAAATCTTTCCAGGATTTCATGACAGTATAAAGATCATTTTTTTCTTATATCACAATAATATACCATCACAATCATATCCAAGAACTTGTTTATCCATTTCCCAATTCACATTATATTCCCTAAATTTTATATATATGCCCAATATGTATTATACAATATATAGTAGCAATAAAAGAAGAAAAAAATTGAAGGACTCAAAATGGGCAATGGGATAAGAAAATGATCTCTCTCTCTCTCTTTTTTTTTTCAAATGACATGATGATATACTTGGATAATCTTTGAGATACAATTAATAAGTTCTTTAAGCAGTTAATAATTTTAGCAAAATAGTAGAATATAAAAAAACCATATAAACTAACCATAATTCTATATATCATTATATATCCTCTACAAGAGGAGACAGTAATAGAAAGCTATTTAAAATAAATATAGCAGTAAAAAATACTGGTAGCATATCTGCTAAAAAAAGTCCTTCAGGAACTACATGAACACTATTACAAAACTTTTTCTGCAAATAAATTCATATTTAAATAATTGGAGAAATATTGGTTGTTCATGAGTGGGCTGAACTTCTAAATAAAGAAGTTTTGAGTGCCATTATGATCCTCTTGTGTGTCAAGGTGCCTAGTGCTCATTCTATTGTAGCAGAGATTTCAAAGCAAGATTTTCTTTGCCCATTCAAAAGGTGATTAAAATCTTCCAGATTACATGGAAAGATGATGTTGTCCCTCAGAAGTTCAAGAATGTCTCCACTGTCAATTTTTATAAAGGAAAAAAAATTGGTTGCCCTGTGACATTCAAGATAGGGTTTTTCTGTTAATTGTTGCAGCAAGTTTCTTGCCAGAATCTTCCTTAGGAGGGTGATCCTGGAAAATGGTCAGTTTCCCAAGACAATATAAACATAATATCTGCTTGACAACTTTTGAAGTGTCAAGAGTGTCTGTACGCAACATTCATAGATCCAATCAAGGTCTTTGATACTGACAGTTGTGAAGACTTATGGAAGATCATGGAAAAATTTGGTGGCTTGGAGAAATTAATTGGTGCTGTGTATAATTTTAATTATGCTATTCTTGCAAAAACTCTGGATAATGGATGCTCCTTTTGTACTTTCCCAGCCATCATTAGAGTGAAGTAGATCTCGATGCAGGTTCCCATGCTTTTTAACATGATGTTTTTAGTGATGTTGTTAGAGGCTTTCAATGAGGGTGAAAATTGCTTTAAAGTCAGCTATGCTCTAATGATAAATTATTTAACTTGAAAGGATTATAAGCCAAAACTAAAGTGGAGGAAGATCTTACATGACACTTCTTGGTTGCAGATGATTGTCACTCAATGTAGGCTCTGAGGCTATGGATGAAACAGTATATGGATCAATTATCTGACTCTTGTAATAATTTTAGCCTGATAACTTATACCAAGAAAAAAAGAGGCTCTTTACCAGCCATGACTGTATCATGCAAATATGAATATTATAACAAATGGAGAAATTTTGAATGTTTTGGACAAACTTATTAACTTTGGCGGTATAATTCCAAGTGCTGTACACATAGAAGATGAGGATAGATTCATGTATTGTCAGAGCTAGTTCAGTGTTTAGGGACTTTCAAAAAAGTGTGTGAGAGAAAAGATAATTTCATGGTCTAACAAACTGAAGGCCTATAGAGCCATTGGGCTGAATTCACTGTTATGTCTGTGAAAACTGTACTGTCTATGAGTACTCTGCCAGGAAACTGAATCACTTCTATTTGATTTCTCTTAGGAAGATTCTGAAGACTCTCTAGTAAAATAACATACCAGATCCTGAGGTTCTTTCTTAAAGTGAACTGCCAGGCAATGGAAAGAGCTTCAGCTTTTATATTCTTGGCCTCAGAAGATCACTGCATATGATAACTATTGTCATGAAATTAAAAGAAGATTTTTTTTCCCTTGGAAGAAAAGCCATAGCAAATTGGCACAGCATACTGAAAAGCAGAAACGTCACCTTGCAGCCCATAGTCCTTATAGTTAAAACTACATAGCAATGTGTGGACTACAAGGAAAACAATATTTTTAATTTGTGATGTTGGGTAGGACTTTTGAGAGTTCTTTGGATAGACTCAATACTTAAAGAAATTATATTATTCACTGGAAGATCAAATACTGAATTGAAGCTTAAATACTTTAGTCATATAATAAGACAGGACTCACTGGAAAAGATCCAGTGGTCGGGAAAAATTGAGGGCAAAAAGAAATGGGAAAGAGGAGAAGTAGATGAATAATACCACAGAATATGAGCTTGTATAGAATTTATGAGATAGTTGAATATAGAAGAGACTGGTATGTCTATGGGGTCTGAGTGACAGAACAATTATAATAATGACTAAAAGAAAGACAATACAAAATGATTTTATTAAGATAAGAGACCTGGCATAGCAAACATTTGAAACAGAATTATAAAATCTTAATGCAAAACATAAAAGATAAAAAGAAGGCAAGAATGAAAAGAAGGAAGGATAGAATAAAGAAAAATGTAAGGTATATTGGAGAAAAGAAAAAAAAAGGAAAAGAATAAAGAGAAGCTAGGAAGGAAGGGAAGAAGGAAAAGAAAAAAGAAAGATGGAAGTAAAGAAATAAAGATGGAAAGGAGTTGGTGAGGGAAAGCAATAGTAAGGGAGTGAATGAAGAGAAGAAACCAGGCAGTAAAGAATGATAAAAAAGTTTCTAGAAGAAGCTTAATGTGTAAAAGAGGAAAGACCTGCAATCTCAGACTTGATCTCTCATTTTTGCTAATGATGATTCTTGGACCTCAGTGATCTTCTCCCATTGTTAGATTGAAGTCAAACTAGCCTTCCTCATGTGAAGATGAATAAGAGATGTTAGTTACAGCTAGCTGCAGGACTAGAAGTTCTTGACATCTTAAATTATCATTAATGCTAGAAATGCCTAGCTCACGGTGACTTTCTTCTATTTAAAGGAAGAGAAAAATGCAGAAGAGGTAGCCTGAGCCTCTCTCCTTTAGGTTTGTTTATGTGTTACAGGGTCCTTGTTCAAGGAGTCACCCATTTTTGTGTGATCAAGAAGACCTAGGGCATTTACTGGAGTTGCCCAAGCAATAATCCCTTACTGGAAGTCTTAGGCAAGGAAAGATAATTAAATTTCACACTTGTAGAGTGAGAATGGAAGCTCTTTCTTATTTTTAGCTTGTTGAACTGTTTGTTAAAGCCATAACCCCCCCCCCTTTTTTTTTTTTTTTAGCAAATCAAAAGAAGAAATTTTGGCACATTTGTCCATATGTCCAGTTCTGAAATGGTTTTTGAGCCCTGAGGGAAGATCAAGCATTGTCATTTTGAGGGCCCCTATTAGGGTTTTACACTAAAATGCCTTATCCAAACTCTTCTATTAGCAATTCCAGATTCCAAAAGCTCCCAAATGTATTGGATAACTCCCCTAACAATTCTTTGATTACAGAATTATAGTCTGTAACTTCGTTGAATAGCAAATTAAACATATATTTTTGGTGTTTTATGGAATCTCCAGAAATTCATTTGATCTTAAGCTGAATTAAGGGAAATAGATAATTTGGAAAATACAAACTACCATTTATAGAGTCTTATATTTTCCAAGATCCATTTTAAACATGACCTCACATTTTCCCAAGAGCACTCAGAGTAAAGAACTATGGTCTGGTCAGACATGGCTACATGATCTAGGAGTATTATACAGATCAGAGATAAAAAATATAAAGACATAGGTGTTTTGCTATTCATTTATATTGGTCTTGCTTCTAAGCTCTGAGAGTACAGTAAATGAGTTATTGAAACTCATTGTTTCTTTGTCCTCCAGTACCATGGTGGCTGTAGATATACGGAAGGCTTTGTTAATATCAATATTTTCATATTTAATGTAGACATCAAGGAGCTGAATGAATTTCTAGAAACCTTGTATTAGTAATATACATTTGTCACATTAAGCACCTTATCTTTCTATGGATACCGTATATATTGTTCATTTCTCCATTCTTTTTGTTGTATATGATTTTATCTAACATTGTTTTGTTTGCTTACATCAACAAACATTTTTTTCTGGTGGAGGACCTCTAAGAACTGTTTCATAAACAAACAGTATTTGAATCAGATTGTACCTACAACCTTTAAAAGTTTCATTTGCTTTCAAGTGTTTTGCAAAAATCAAATTTTCCTATTTCTATTGTTAAAATTAAATATCTTTCACTTTCACCTTCAGTAACATTCTGTGAAATTCTTGTCATATTGATTAAGATAAAGCTCTACAATCCTATGTTAAAGGATGTGTTTTAGGAAATAGGTTTAATTTTTTAAAAAAAGAATTATAAATATTAAAATGATTCAATGTTAGTATTTTGGCTAGGATGATTCAACAAGAAAAAAACCAGATATTTGAGTAAACTCAAAACTAAAATGGACAAAAACTGTGCTCCTCTAATAATACTGAGGAATAACATCCCCTTTCCATTAACTCCTCAGTCAGTAAGGGTCAAGGATTGGGTATATAGACATCTGGCTCTGTTGTTTGCTCAGAATCTCCCATCCTCAGATTCTATGTGAGTTCATTTGGCCTTAACCCCATTTCCTTGGCCAAAGTGAGGTGGAGTTAAGATTGAGAAGAAGGATTGAGGAATTTTTATCTTTTCCTGTCAAACAAGAAGACTGCCATCTCAACATATTATGGAACACTCCAGATGATTTTCATTTTTAGTGGGTAATTATTTATCCCCAATCTTACACAGAGAATTCTAGAGCAATAGATTCTTTCCCCCTGAATTCACAAAGCCCATTTTAAAACACCTATTCTGTGTCCAAAGATCCTAATGTATAAATTCGAAACAGTAGGTATTTCAGTCATCTCACACTTTGTCTCTGAGGCTAAAGCAAAGACATACTTACCTAATTGGTTTTTCCTGATCTGTTGGTGGTAGTTAAAACAGAGCAGTGATTAGAAATGTGTCTGTCTGGGCATATATTGCAGTACGATAAAAGAAAAGAACCTGGGATATAGTTATAAAGACAATCATGTCTGAAATCATTTCCCCCAGAGCTGTGATTATCATGTCACCTACAGAGTTGTTCTAATGTTTGTTTAGGGAATATAAGATCTATGTAAAAGTTAACTTTTGTTCCAAATGCCAATTCCTATGTCACACTAATGTCTATTGGTTAAATAGAATCTCTAAAGTTATGATGCTAATTATAGATAGGGAAGATTAAAACCAAGAGGGAATTGTTTTTGTAAAACCTACACAGAAAGGACTATGACAGGAAAGAGTGTGATTAACTGTGTAAAAGATTGCAGAGAAATTAAGAACGAGGACTGTGAAAAGATCATGGGATTTGAAGAAATTAAGAAATCATTAGTAACTTTGGAAGAAGACCTTTCAGTGGAATTATAAGGTTTAAAATCAGATATAAAGGAATTAAGAGTTAAAAAAGAAAAAAAATGAAGACATTTTAAGGCATTTAGTCACAGTGTTTTAGAAGAATTATAGGACCAGAGTTAGCAGAGGACAAAGGATCAATTCAGGGTTTTTGTTTTTGTTTTTTGAGAATAGAGGAGACCTGGGCATGTTTATAAGCTGTAGAGAAGGAACCAGCAAACTGAGAGAAGTTGAAGATGTATGATAAAATGAAGATATTAAGAGATCAATCTGTGGGAAGAGATAGGATGAAATGGGATTGTTTCTTCAGGTAGAGGATTAAACCCTGATAAGGCGTAAGACACATTATGTGAAATAGGGATGAAGGAAGACACAATGACAGCAGACATTTAAGTGATGTAACATGGGGAAGAGGGAGAAGAGGGAGCTCACAGGATATGAACTCATTTTTATCATTGTGTTTTTCAGAGTTGTTAAGATATTTGGTATTGTCATTTTATAAATTGTTTGCCTGTTTCTGCTCAATTTATTATTCACTAGTTATTACAAATCCTCAAACTATTCATTTTGAATACATTGATGCCAACTGTAAATTGTTCTAATTATTCCACTTCTTTCCTTTATCAGTTCATATAAGTTTTTCCATGTATTTTTGAAATCCTCTATTTCTTCATTTCTTAGGGCATAATAGTACTTAATCACATTAATAGATCATAATTTATACAGGCCTTTAACCATTCATGATCATCCCCTTTATGATTTCTAGTGCTTTGCACCACAAAGGGAACTGCTATAAATATTTTGGCACATAAAAGTCCCTCTTTTTTGATTTTTTTGTGGAATATAGGTCTAACAGAAGTATACTTGGGTTAAAGTATTTGCCCTATGACTAATGTTTTATTGTCATTTCAAATTGTTGTCTACAATGGTTGAACTTATTCAAGTATCTACCAACAGTGTTAGTCAATTTTAAATAGTCATTTCATCTATTCCCTTTCCTCATTTTTGCTAGTGAGATGGATATAAGATAAAATACCAAAATTTTTAAAATTTTCACTTCTTTAATCATCAATAATTTGGAGCAATTTAAAATATAGTTATAATTAATTTGCATTTTCCTTTGAGAACAACTTTGAAATATGTAAGAACTTTTGTCAACTTAATCAAGATTCAAGATCCTAAAGGACTACTGAGAAAGCAGCTATAATATATTATCCATATAACTGATAGATTTGGAATGTGAAGTGGTTAAGATTTGTTTTGCTTAATTTATTTGTGAAAAGAAATTGAACAAAAAAAAAAAAAGAAAAAAGAAAGGAGAAAAACCAATGATACTCAAGTTGGTAGAGAAAGAAAAGATATTTTTGTTCATTTTCTTTTAGGAATGTGATCATGATATGATCATGAATTTTGGCATTCACTTTCAGATGAAATCAATACATAATGCTATTTAAAATGTTTACTTTCAAAAGCTTTCTCATTAAATAAGAGGAATCTTTAAGTTTTGATGCTGCATCAGTAAAATGTTAACTCTCAGGAAGTTATTCTATTTTATTATGATTATTATAATATTCTCCTTGTTCTATTTCCTTTTCTCTCCATCAGTTTATACAAGTATTAAGTTTTGCTGAAATATTGCCAATAATTTTACCTTAATTCATAGAATATATGAATTTTATCATTTCTTACAGCAAAGCATTATTGCATTAAACTTATAGAATAAACTTATAGAATACAGTTTTTCAACTGCTCTCCAAATGTTGGGCATCCTTTTAGTTTCTTTTCCTTTGCTACTTTTATGCTTATGAGTCAAAGCTCTTGTTTTTACTCATTTTAAAAAAGCTTACATAGCTTTCACCTAGAAACATTCAGATTTGCAAGAATTACATTTCATATGTTTCCTCTCATAAAGAGTATCAATAACAAACTGAGAAGAACGTTTCCTGTATTCACATAAGTGTGATATAAACTTTCACGTTTTTAATCGACCTAAAAGACTCAATGAAATGTCACTTATTATTAGTGAATTTGGTCCTTGATTTTGAATTCACTAATAATCATTAAAGTGTATGGGACAAGGATTCAGAATATAAATACCTAGGCTTGCTATTTGCCCAAAAAAATCCCAGCATCAAATCCTGTGTGAATTCACTTGACTTTTAACCACATTGACTTGATGAAACTCAGGAGGATCCCAGATTAGGAGGAAATTTAGCTCTGACTCTCAATAGATAATTCTAATCTTTACATACCATAGAAGACTCCTTAAAATTTTTGTTATAATTTTCAGGGGCTTCTACCTACTCTCACCACAGTTCCAGAGTGATAGGTTCCTTTCCCTTGAATTAACAAAATGATCACTTAACCTCTTTATTAAATACCCCAAGGTGTAAAACAACTGTTTTTAGATTCTGATATATAAATTCTAAACTGAGGAGATACTTCAGTTCTCTTAATCTTTGTCTCTGGGCCAGGGCAACAGGGAAACTTACCCAACTCATTTCTCCTGAGGAGGCGATGGGTAGAACACGACAGTGGTTAGTAAGCTAGTGTGCATGTATGTGTCATCCCAGTCATACAGAGCAGTGTGGCAGAGAAAGAAGACCAGGGAAACAGTTGTATACAACAGTCATATCTGAGACTCTTTCCCTCAGAGCCCCTGCAGTGCAGAATTGCCACAATGTTTATCTGAGGAATCCAGGACCATAAAGAAAGTTAACTTTTGTTTCAAATGCTAATTCCTATGTGCTACTAAGGTGTATTGGTTAATTAGTATCTCCAAAGTTATGAAACTAATTACTGATAGGAAAGAGTAACACTAAGAGGTGATTGTTTCCTGAAGAACTAAACAGAAAGAACTATCAAAGGGGAGTCTGATCAACTGTATCAAAAATGGCAGAGAAGTCAAGAAGAGTGAGAATGTAAAAAGGCCATTGGATTTGATAATTCAGAGGTCATTGATAACTTTGAAAGGAGAAGTTCCAGTGAAATGATCTAAGGCTAGTAGTCAGATATAAAGAAATTAAAAGAGCTAGAGAAGATAAAATGAAAGGCTCTATTGTAGATGTCCCATTTTATAGTATTTAGTACCAAAGAATAGAAGAATTATACAATAATAGTTTGCAGGGAAGAAGAGCTCAAAAGCAGATTTTCTTAAAATGGAAGCATCATGGGCATGTTTGTAGGTAATAGAGAAGGAGCCAGTAGACTAGGAAAAGTTGAAAATGTGTGGAGTAAGGTATGGTGAAGAACTTACAGATTAAGCACATATTGATCATAGACTGCTAGCTAATGTAAAATCAGGCCTATAGGCCCCAGTCACGTGAAGGCTTAGGCTGTATTCCTTTGCCCAAATAGGGATTAACCTATACTGGCCGAAGAAGCTATAAATCTCATTGCCAGCTGCATTCCACTGACCAAATACGACCAATCACAACCTATGGAGGGTGGAATTTTGGAGGTTCTTTGTCTGAAATGCATAAAAGTCGTGAGCATCTTCAAGGGAGTGGCTGTCTCCTGCTGTGAATCTGGCTCACAGACCAGGATGGGGTCCGCTTCTCGAGATTCTAATAAATAATTCTGCTTTTCTATGAGTGATCTCTGAGTAGTCATTTTTGGATAGGATTTTCTATCCCTCACAAAAATATATGATAAAGTGGGAATCACTGAGGGAGAACTCTGTTGGACAAGATGGAAGTTCATGGATGAAGCATCTTGAATGTGGAATGGTAAGGAAGCCAGTGTCACTAAATTGAAGGTATGGCAGGGAGAAAGGTATACAATTACTGGAAATGTGATAGGGGAGAAAAAAGGGCCCAATACAAAATCCTATAGATCATATACAGTTGTAATATGTGAGGCTCTATCCAAAGAGACTGAGAGGAAGCAGTGAAATACATGGAGGACAAGCAAGGGAAAGTAATGACATCCCCTCTACTCTTCCCCCCCAAAAAAAATCCCCCCTAGAGAATATAGAGTATAAAAAAGAAAAAGAAGTGATCAAATGGTCAAAGGGACAGTGGATGTTCGGAAATTAATAGCCTGTATAAATGAGTGCTTAGGAGAAGGAGTCTCAAAGACTGGTTTAAAGAGCAATGAAAAACACTGTAAAAACCACTGTGATGAATATATAGGAACTTGTTACAGTATAAAGATTTTATTTTTAATATTTTTTGGATTTTCTAGAGTCACTGACCTTATTGAGATCATTTTCAAATATTTCTTGGGTTGCTGTGGGCAAACTTGATTTTCCTATAGATTTTCAAACTGCCTATTTAACAAAAAGCTATCTTCTGACTCTTAAAGGGCTTCACATGCATGGCAAAATACAAATGGTTCTATATTTTACTATTGAAAAACCATTAAAGTATTGTTGTAGTTGTCGATTCATTTATCAATTGTAATTGACTCTTCATTATGACATTTGAGATGATCTTGGCAAAGATACTGGAGTAGTTTGCTATTTCCTTCTCTTCTGGAAGTGTCTCTGCCTGAGGAGCGCAGTTGAGCTGGGGAAATTCCACTAAGCCAGGCCGAACTTCCTGTGTAGATGAGAGGCTGCCCTGGGCTGTGCCCCTGCTGTGCAGGTTTGTGGGTGCCCCCCAACAAGAGCCCCTAGCTGCAGAATGCTGAGAAGATCTGTGTCATGGTCTGCACTAGTCACTTCCAGTCCTGGGTGGGCACAGCCAGATCCTCTTAGGCTCTGGCTTGCCTCAATGTACCCTCTACCCTAGGCTCCAATTTCTCTTCTGATCCACTACTCTGCAAACAAAGCAAAACAGTCAGGGTATGGCAGAGAGCTCTATGTAAACCTTCCAACTGTGGAGACCACCCCCGCTCCCGATTCTATCCCTGCCCTGCATAGGTCTGTTCCTGCCACTCAGGACAAACCTTTTCTGGTGATATTCCTGATTATCTTCAGCTTGAATTGTTACACTTCCAATCTTCGTGAACCTTACCAGTCTAGCACTATTTTTGAGGCTGATTAAAAAAATTAGTAATGAGGGTATGAAAGGAGCTCAGAATCTAACTTGTGCCTTCTCCGCCATCTTCTGAAATTATTATTATTAAATCATCTATACCTTTTAACCCAGAGATATCATTATTTGGTCTGTTTTCAAAGATAATTAAGGAAAAGGAAAAGAACCTGTATTTTCCAAATTGTTTACAGCAGCTGTTTGCGATGGCAAAGAATTGGAAATTGAAGGGATACCCATCAGTTGGGGAATGATTGAACAGGTTTGTTATATGATTGTGATGAAATACTACTGTACTAGAAGCAATGATGAGCTCAATGATTTTAGAAATACATGGAAAGATTGCATAAAATAATGGAGTAAAATGAGAAGAACCAAGAAAACAGTGTATATAGTAACACATTGTTTTAAGAATATCATTAAACAAATGATGATTATTTTGACTATGATAAATACCATAATTAATATAAAGGGCACATGAAGAAAGATGCTGTCTGCATGCAAAGAAAGAGCTGAAGAGTTATGTATAGAATGATTTGCATTTAATGGTAGCCATCTCTGGTATAGGGAGGGAGAAGAAAAATTTATATGATAGTTATGCTATATATTTGAAAGGATTAATAAATTGTTCATAGTATATTTTAAGGTTCATGTATTATGGGAATGATTGTTATTCTATAAGTTAAAAATTAAAAAGAAGAAAGGTGCTTGATTCAGATTTTCACATCTGTAGAATGAAGGTATTAGAATAGGTGATTTCCAAAGTTATTTTGGCTATAAAATTCCATGATTCCAGATGCCTTTCCTGATGGTATTGATTCCTCAGAGATCACAACATCCCCTCCAGCATTTATCATTATCTTTTCCTGTCATCTTAGTCAATCTGAAAGGCATGAAGTGACACATCAGAGTTGTCTTAATTTGGATTTCTCTAATCAGTAATTTAGAGCATTTTTTCATATGACTAGAAATGGCTTTAATTTATTTATCTGAAAATTATCTGTTCATATCCTTTGACCATTTATCAATTGGGGAATGATCTATGGATCTGGTTATCATTGATGATCAGCATAATGGGGCTGATTGCTGGATAACAGAAGGAAAAAAGGACAATGACTTGTATCACCCAATGCCTAGTTTCCCCAGAAGGAGCTATATAAATAATAAAAGGGAAACAGAATGCATTAAAGCAGGTAAAGGTGCTCACCAGCAGCAAGATGTTTTTGGTGGCTCTTGTCTCAGAGAAACTCCTGCATGGGTTGCTGGTGCCATGAATGTACTGGACTCGCTGGTGGTGTTTGTTCAGGACAAGCATCATGTAGCCACTACAAATAGCCATCATACTCATCAGCACCCTTTCATAAATAGATATCCAGTACTGTATTCATGTCACAGATGTCTAAGAAGTTAAACCCAATGTTCCATTTCTCCTTGCTACTGTTTGCAGGATTAGCTAAGTACACAGTCACAGTAATTTCTACTAGAAGCTTAAAGATCCAGCAGAAAATACAGCAAAGAATAATGCTCTTTAAGGTTCTTCTTTTGAGTTCTGCCCATCTGGGACTGTTGGGACTGATGGTGATAGCCTGGAAAATGGTCAGAAAGCAGCAGCCCCACATGGAAAGGTGAGGGAACACTCTCTGGAAGTAAGTGATGGTTTTACCTCCAGAGATATCTAGAAAAGATTCCAAACCCCAAATTTTCATTGTCCTAGGGATTCCTCCCAAAAAGAATAATTGTGATGTTGACAAAGGCCAAATGGATAATGATAAGAATTTTGAGTCTTGTCCTGGGAGCAGTGAAGAAATTAAGGATGTATAGATAAAGAAGAATACTATTGCCCAGGACTCCACATATAATCAAGTTCAGGTAGATGATTGTCATGATTTTATCATGAGAACATTCCTTTGATATCTTGGGCAGAGTGATTATTGTCAGAACCAATGTGACCTGGGGAGAAACGTGGGAAATTTGAATATTTCTAACCACATGATTTCTCAGTAAAATTCTCAGCTGCTTCATAAAGATATTCACACCTTTGCCATTGAGAGTCATGATTCTGTCAGATATTCATCAAATATTGACCCAACAATCCCATCATCCACTAAATATTTATGTTATTATATTTTTATAAGATTAACAATTTACATTTGCATTGATTTTTAATCCTTTAAAAGTGCTTTCATCATAACAATTATGAGTAATCAAAGTATTTGCATATCAGTTTTTATAGATATAGAAATTGAGACTCTAAAATGAAAATTGATTCAGGCAGTTTCTCATTTTAACTCAGCACCAATGTCCAATTCTCAAAATGACTCCATTATATAAAATGTATTGTCATTAAATTTCTTATATCAGTTCAAGTCAGAGAAGAGTGAAGGGAAATGGAAGAAGAAAGGAACAAGTAACATAATCTATTTTGGGCAACAATTTAATATTCATGAAACATATCTATAAAATTAAGTATTAAACAGTGTGGTATAGAGCTTCAGGGAGTGGTTTGGAGATAAAAGGCTAAAGTGAGATTGAAGACTGGAACGAGCCGGATGAGCTGAAGCTTTCTGAAAGAACACATGACGAAAATGGAAAGGGGAAAAAAAAATCTAGGTATAGAGAAGATAACTAAGGTTTGGAAAAGGCAGAGACCAAAAGCTTAGCAGAAGAATGGTCTAACAGAATAGAGGAGGCACTTTGTAGAGCAATCAGTCAATTGTCTTTACCAGGTATCATAGGTTCTATGTATACAAGGGTGTGGCAGGTTGTCTAGGCTCTGTCTTCTTAAATTGTGGTTTGAATGGGGGGTCATGAAATTATGATTTATTATCAGTAAATATTTAATTTGTATACCCAAATTATACGGCTAAATATTGGTGTTGTGTAAAAATTTCTTGGGTGAAGAGAGGTTGTGGGTAGAAAATGTTTAAGTCTTAGTAATTTCAATAATCATTCTTAGCCTCAGAGAAAAAAAGTGAAACCTCCTTAAACTATATTGGCAAGAAGTCAGGGGATAAGCAGGATAAAATGTTGAACTTTTCAGACGTTATCATGATAGTACTTGCTTTTGCTTGACTGTTTTTGTTTTTTTTTCTGTTTATGAAAGAAAATTGTTCTAGGGATTTAGCAAAATCCTTCTCCAGAAACCTTTATTAATAAAACTTATTTTATTTTAATTATTCATTTTGCTGAGGCAATTGGGGTTAGTGATTTGCCCAAGGTCACACAGATAGGAAATGTTAAGTGTCTGAAGCCAGATTTGAACACAGGTCCTCCTGATTTCAGGGCTGGTGCTCTATCCACTGTACCACCTAGCTGCTCCTAACTTATTTTATTTTAGAAGGAAATGGTTATGAAGGAGAGTGATGCTACAGGAATGGAGAATAACTATAGTCCTAATTGTTAAAAGATAAAAATAAGATGCAATCTAAAAATTGTTTTAAAATTGATATAAATTTCTTGAAAAATCTTAGGATGGATTATTGAAGTGTTGATGAGTGAACATTTGGAAATAGAAAGAGCAATGAAGAAAGATGAGCATGATTATTGTAGAATGGTAATGCCAGATTAATCCCATTGCTTTTTTATTTATTTATTTATTTTATTTAGAATTTTTTTCCCCACAGTATATATGCATGAGTAATTTTTTTTACAATATTATCCCTTGCATTCATTTTTCCAAATTATCCCCCCCTCCCTCTACTCCCTTGCCCCGATGACAGGCAATCCCATACATTTTACATGTGTTACAATATAACCTAGATACAATATATGTGTGCAAATACCATTTTCTTGTTGCACATTAATTATTAGCTTCCGAAGGTATAAGTAACCTGGGTAGATAGACAGTAGTGCTAACAATTTACATTCACCTCCCAGTGTTCCTTCTCTGGGTGTAGTTATTTCTGTCCATCATTGATCAACTGGAAGTGAGTTGGATCTTCTTTATGTTGAAGATTTCCACTTCCATCAGAATACATCCTCATACAGTATTGTTGTTGAAGTGTACAGTGATCTTCTGGTTCTGCTCATTTCACTCAGCATCAGTTGATGTAAGTCTCTCCAAGCCTCTCTGTATTCATCCTGCTGATCATTTCTTACAGAACAATAATATTCCATAACCTTCATATACTATAATTTACCCAACCATTCTCCTATTGATGGACATCAATTCAACTTCCAGTTTCTAGCTACAACAAAAAGAGCTCCATTGCTTTTTTTTATTTTAAAAAGATTGCAATATTGTTCAGGAAAATGCTTTGGATATAGGTTCTGGATATTAGCAAAGCATTTGATGAGTTATATTACATTATCTTTTTGATTTAGCTACTGATTTGAGCTAGATATACTCCTCAACAGTATAGTTCTATTGATTTCTACTTTATAAAATAACTGACTACAAAGAACTTTCCCTACATTTTTTACATAGGTAAGATATTTCCTTTTCTTTATTTGTTCCTAGCACAAACTCCTTAAAATCTAACATATATATGCCAATTTTCCCAAAGTTAACACAGAAACAATTATAATAAAATCTATTGAATTAACAGGCTATGGGGGCAAGAATTAGAACATGACAATTTTAAGCATAAAAATTTAACTGTCAGAAAGAAGTAGATTCAAGTCCATGTCTTTTCACTACGTATTTGTGTTGACTACTTGATATTATAATCATTGGTTTGTTTAAAGGCATAGATATTATATCTAGAGAATTTACTGTTGACAAAAAGCTTGAAACAAGAACAAGCATGTTAAAAAAAGAAAGATCTTGAAAAGTGGGAATACTGGGTCAATCAAAATGAAACTGAAAAAGTTATCAATGTGAAATTTTACATTTGGCTTCAGGAATCATTTCACAAGGAAAAAATGGGGATAACTATGGCTAAGAGCAGTATGAGAAAGAGCTGAACTTGTATTGGATTTCATATTAAACATGAATGGATATTCTGTTTTGGAAGGCAGGAAAGAAAATGTAATCTTAGACTAAATCATATGAAAAGTAGTGCCTGAGATGAGATGGTTGATTTCCTAGAACAGGGTCCTTATAGACCTTGTATTGTACAGCATCTTTGGACCTGGGCATAATAATTTATCAGAACACTGACATGCCATTCTTCTCTTGTGTATGTTATACAACCACAGCTAAATTAAAAGTTGCTAAGATAGGGAATACGGTCTCTTATACCTTTACATAATCAGTGAGCACCCATATTTGTGTCAAACCAGGGAAACTTTTTCTATAATGCTGAAGTAAGAAATATCATCTCCTCCCCATTTCCCTTTCTACAGAGCTAATATCTGGCATTAAAGAGCCCCTTGGGACCATCTTTTCATTGCAGAGTTTCTCCACCTTTCCTGCTTTGTATTTATTATAAAATAACTTTTATGGGCAGTCCCCTAAAACTGTTTAGTTCTTAGTGAAATCAGGTATCTTTCAGCTTTTTAATCATACTGGCAATATCAAATAGAGAAAGAAACTTTGCACTTTTCCTCAGAAGGTTGTTGTCAGGAAAGTGTTATTATGAAAGGGCATTGTAAAATTTCAAGCACTAGAGAAATGTAAATAATAATAAAAACATTAGCTGTACTTTTGCAACCCCAACTAGTCTACAGTTTGTAACTTTTATTCCTTGATGATTCTATTTAATATTAGAGTTATATCAATTTCTTTCCATTCTCATCCGACTAGGTTTCACTTACAGGAGAATAGGGATGGAAATGTCATATTTATTCAAATCTGTCCTTACATACTTGCTACTTATTTGACCCTGAAAAGTCACTTCACCCTATTTGCCTCAGTTTGTTCATCTGTAAACTGAACCTGAGAGGGAATGGCAAACATCTCCACTATCTGTGCCAAGAAAACCCAAAGAAGTCAAGAAGACATGACTAAAACCTGACTGAATAAACAGGAAACTGTCTGAAGTACAAGCTTAATAAACGTCTGTTTATTGACTAGTTAATTAATGACTAACCCTTGGGAAGAACCAAATTTAAAAAATTTGCCCATGGCAAGCAGAACAAAGGTACCCCTAACTTTATTTAAAGAAAAATCCAGTTTAAGGGTAAAAAGAATAGGGCTCAGCGAGAAATCACACACTTCAAGATAGAAGGTACCAACCATGTGTGGAGAGACTAACCCTTGAGCATCAAAAGAGCCCTGGAGATCAAGAAAGACTGGTGGGAGTATGAAGGAACTAAGCTCTCACCAGAAAGAGAAATTAGTCCATCTCCTGCTTTCCTATTTTAAACAATTATTTTCTCCAAGTTGATGTTAAACTAATTTCCCTTCCTCGACCCCAGCAGTTCAGGAATCCAAGTGCTGTGGAGCTGACTTGTGAACGGTTTGGAGCAAAGACCCTTTCATCCAACTTCGTTTATTTGCTCCGTTGACAAACTACGGTTGTCATTTTTAAGCAATTATGTGGATTCTATATTTATCACCTGCCTTCCCTTGAATAATGCTTGCCCCCAACACAGCTGGCCACTTTTCCTACTTTTAGCTTTATCTCTTTATACTTGAGGGTTTTGGAAATGGAAATTAAATACAAGGATGACCTAATTCACACAATATAATATTATATATAAGATATATTATATAATAATATATAAGATTAAATAACATGACTATTAAATAACACTGTTTACTCTTCAGTGTGTGTGTGTGTGTGTGTGTGTGTGTGTGTGTGTGTGTGTGTGTAAGTGTGTTGAGGGAGGGGGAAACTAGGTGATGGAGTGGATAGAGTGTCAGGTCAGGAAAACTAATCTTCCTGGGTTTAAATCTGTCCTTACATACTTGCTACTTATTTGACCTTGGAAAAGTCACTTCACCCTATTTGCCTCAGTTTCCTCATCTGTAAATTGAACTTGAGAGGGAATGGCAAACTGCTCCACTATCTGTGCCAAGAAAACCCCAAAGAAGTCAAGAAGACATGACTAAAACCTGACTGAATAACAACTGTTCAGAGGACCATAAGTCTGAACAACTCCAGGCTATGACAGCACTTAAAAAACAATGGAGACAAAGCATAACAATATATTTAAACAGACCTACAGTGATTTTTACTCAAGAACTCAAAAACTCTCCCATTTCCTGGATAATCATTTCTTGTCCAAGTCAGGGAGGGCTGAATAAATAAAGGAAAAAAATTCAGATGTTTTGCCTTCTTGTGTTTATACATCCTTTTCCCAAGCTTTTTATCCTAACAGGGAAATTTAGGTGGGTATACTGTATTACTCAAAATTGTTATGGGAATTTCACATTTTTTATTAAATTGTTTTTATCATTTGGCACTCAGTGCTACACCTCCCACAGTTTTTAGTTGACTAAAGATCTGTGTTTTGTTAATATTAACTTTACCTGACCAAAAATCTGACTCATGAAATAATGGAAGACTGATATTCTTCAGCTAGAAGTCAAAGGGGAGCAAAGGAGTTATTTGTTAGCTCCTCTAACGAACTGGTAAAGGAAAACTTTCCCTGATGTGAAGTCTTCTTGGTTATCTTGATGACATGTAAATCTCTCTCTTTGGCTAGCCCGTTTGTGAAGCCTCTAAATATAGTTTAGTCTGTAATTTGACTTACTTTACCTATAGAGTTTATCTGACAGATTGATTACTTAAAAGAATATATGAAATTATGACTCTGTTTAACCAAGTTTGTTCAAGTTCTATGACACTTAAAGGAAGTATACCATTATGAATTTAGCTTTTATAACCCAAGAAGAATGTACAAGATTGTAATATATAAAAGAATTAGTTCTCTGTCACTGTAATATAATTTTGCTTATAGGAAGCCTTGGTGGAATGCTAATGATTATTTAGGTTTTCTCTGAGGCCAGAATCTGTATTTGAACACAATAATAACACTTAACTTTTTATCTCTTTATTTCCTTTATTATAATAAATATATTTAGCAAATATAGTTATTTAGCTGTTAGTTATCAAGTGAATTCAGAGAAAAAAATATTTTCCCCATTTGTGTGTTGGTAAAGAATCCAGTGACAAAATCTAAGAGTTCTTTCTCTCTCCTAAGGAGGAACTTTAGACATAGTATATAATAAGCTTGCAGGGAACTTCGAGGTTTCTTAGTATAAGCTCCTATTTTTTGTAATGGACAAATTAAGGCCAGAAAGGAGAATTTATTTTTCCTGAAGTAGACAAGCCACAGTATGAATTGATATCTGGATTCTAAATCATTATACCAAAGTTCAGTGACAGACATTGTCCTTGGGTACAGAAAAATTTTTTTTTTTTTATTTTTATTTTTATTTTTGTATTCATTTTTCCAAATTACCCCCCCCCTCCCTCTATTCCCTCCCCCCGATGACAGGCAATCCCATACCTTTTACATGTGTTACAATATAGTCTAGGTACAATACATGTGTGTGAATATCATTTTCTTGTTGCACAATAAACATTAGAATCCGAAGGTACATGCAACCTGGGCAGACAGATATTAGTGCTAACAATTTACATTCACTTCCCAGTGTTTCTTCTCTGGGTGTAGCTACCTCTGTCCATCATTGATCAACTGGAAGTGAGTTGGATCTTCTTTATGTTGAAGATTTCCACTTCCATCAGAATACATCCTCATACAGTATTGTTGTTGAGTGTACAGTGATCTTCTGGTTCTGCTCATTTCACTCAGCATCAGTTGATTTAAGTCTCTCCAGGCCTCTCTGTATTCCTCCTGCTGGTCATTTCTTACAGAGCAATAATATTCCATAACCTTCATATACCACAATTTACCCAACCATTCTCCAACTGATGGACATCCATTCATCTTCCAGTTTCTAGCTACAACAAAAAGAGCTGCCACAAACATTTTGGCACATATATGACTCTTTCCGCTCTTTAGTATTTCTTTGGGATATAATCCCAGTAGTAGCGCTGCTGGGTCAAAGGGTATGCACAGTTTGATAACTTTTTGGGCATAATTCCAGATTGCTCTCCAGAATGGCTGGATTCTTTCGCAACTCCACCAGCAATGTATTAGTGTCCCAATTTCCCCACATCCCCTCCAACATTTATCATTATTTGTTCCTGTCATCTTAGCCAATCTGACAGGTGTGTAGTGGTATCTCAGAGTGGTCTTAATTTGCATTTCTCTGATCAGTAGTGATTTGGAACACTCTTTCATGTGAGTGGATATAGTTTCAATTTCTCCCTCTGAGAATTGTCTGTTCATATCCTTTGACCATTTATCAATTGGAGAATGGTTCGGTTTCTTATAAATTATGGTCAGTTCTCTATATATTTTGGAAATGAGACCTTTGTCTGAACCTTTGTTTTTAAAAATATTTTCCCAATTTGTTACTTCCCTTCTAATCTTGTTTGCATTAGTATTATTTGTACAGAAACTTTTTAGTTTGATGTAATCAAAATCTTCTATTTTGTGATCAATAATGATCTCTAGTTCTCCTCTGGTCATAAATTCCTTCCTCCTCCACAAGTCTGAGAGGTAGATTATCCTCTGTTCCTCTAATCTATTTATTATCTCCCTCTTTATGCCTAAATCATGGATCCATTTTGATCTTATCTTGGTATATGGTGTTAAGTGTGGATCCATATCTAATTTCTGCCATACTAATTTCCAGTTTTCCCAACAGTTTTTTCCGAATAATGAATTTTTATCCCTAATGTTGGAATCTTTGGGTTTGTCAAAGATTAGATTGCTATAGATGTACCCTTTTTTATCCTTTGTATCTAATCTGTTCCACTGATCTACCGGTCTATTTCTTATCCAATACCAAATGGTTTTGGTGACTGCTGCTATATAATATAGCTTTAGATCAGGTACACTTAGACCACCTTCCTCTGAGTTTTTTTCATTAGTTCCCTTGCAATTCTCGACCTTTTATTCTTCCATATGAATTTTGTTGTTATTTTTTCTAGGTCATTGAAATAGTTTCTTGGGAGTCTGATTGGTATAGCACTAAATAAATAGATTAGTTTGGGGAGTATTGTCATCTTTATTATATTTGCTCGGCCTATCCAAGAGCACTGAATGTCTTTCCAATTATTTAAATCTGATTTTATTTTTGTGGCAAGTGTTTTGTAATTTTTCTCATATAATTCCTGACTTTTCTTTGGTAGATGGATTCCCAAATATTTTATACTCTCAACATTTGTTTGGAATGGAATTTCTCTTTGTATCTCTTGCTGTTGCATTTTGTTAGTGATATATAAAAATGCCGAGGATTTATGTGGATTTATTTTGTATCCTGCCACTTTGCTGAAATTTTGAATTATTTCTAGTAGCTTTTTAGCAGAGTCTTTGGGGTTCTCTAAGTATACCATCATGTCATCTGCAAAAAGTGATAGTTTAATTTCCTCATTTCCTACTCTAATTCCTTGAATCTCTTTCTCGGCTCTTATTGCCGAGGCTAGCGTTTCTAGTACTATATTGAATAGTAATGGTGATAGTGGGCAACCTTGTTTCACTCCTGATCTTACTGGGAAAGGTTGCAGTTTATTTCTATTGCATATTATGCTTACTGACGGTCTTAAATATATACTCCTGATTATTCTAAGGAATAATCCATTTATTCCTATACTCTCAAGAGTTTTTAGTAGGAATGGATGTTGGATTTTGTCAAATGCTTTTTCTGCATCTATTGAGATGATCATATGGTTCTTATTAATTTGATTATTAATATGGTCAATTATATTAATAGTTTTCCTAATATTAAACCAGCCCTGCATTCCTGGAATAAATCCTACTTGATCATAGTGTATTATCTTGGAGATGATTTTCTGAAGTCTTTTTGCTAATATCTTATTTAAGATTTTAGCATCAATATTCATTAAGGAGATTGGTCTATAATTTTCTTTCTCAGTTTTCGATCTACCAGGTTTAGGTATCAGTACCATGTCTGTGTCATAAAAGGAATTTGGTAGGACTCCTTCATCCCCTATTTTTTCAAATAATTTATATAACATTGGGGCTAATTGTTCTTTAAATGTTTGGTAGAATTCACATGTGAATCCATCTGGCCCTGGGGATTTTTTCCTGGGGAGTTGATTAATAGCTTGTTCTATTTCTTTTTCTGAAATGGGACTATTTAAGCAATTTATCTCCTCCTCTGTTAATCTAGGGAGCCTATATTTTTGGAGGAAGTCATCCATTTCACTTAAGTTATCAAATTTATTGGCATAAAGTTGGGCAAAGTAACTCCTTATTATTTCTCTAATTTCCTCTTCATTGGTGGAAAGATCCCCCTTTTCATTTGTAAGACTATCAATTTGATTTTCCTCTTTCTTTTTTTTGATCAAATTTACCAAAGGTTTATCTATTTTATTGGCTTTTTCATAAAACCAACTCTTGGTTTTATTTATTAATTCAATAGTTTTTTTACTTTCAATTTTATTGATTTCTCCTTTTAATTTTTGTATTTCAAGTTTAATTTTTGGTTGGGGGAGGGTACAGAAAAATTAAGGATATTTTGTGAAATGTAGGAAGCCACTAAATCTCACAGTGGGAATGGGAGCATAGAATATCCTGAAGAAAGGCAAAGAGAAAAATAGTGGGAGAGAAGGATGAAACAGAAAGGCAAATAGGATGTCAGTTCCAATGATCTTGTGATGAAGAGAGCCATGTATACCCAGAAAGAGGACTGTGGGAACTGAATGTGGATCACAGGATAGCATTCTCTCTTTTTTGTTGTCGTTTGCTTGCATTTTGTTTTCTTACTCATTTCTTTTCTTTTTTTGATCTGATTTCTCTTGTGCAGCAAGAAAATTGTATAAATATGTTTATACATGTTGGATTTAACATATATTTGAACATGTTTAACATATATTGGATTGCTTGCTGTCTAGGGGAGTGGATGGGAGGAAGGAGGAGAAAATCTGAAACACAAGGCTATGCAAGGGTCAATGTTGTCAAATTATCCATGCATATATTTTGAAAATAAAAAGTTTAAAAATAAATTTAAAAAAAGAAATGCTCTTTCTCAGGCCATGTTGGGACTGAAAAAGCCCAATGGACATGAATGGTAAATCTGATCCATTTCCCTAGATGGAGTGAGGAGTTATGGTAGTGGAACTCACTGCAATAAGTGTTACACTATAATGTATTCCTCTGAATAGATACACTCAGGGACCATTACATAAGTGCATGAATTGACTGAGTCTTGTCTTACAGATGAAATTAAACCAAAATTAATGTGGATCTTGGAGAGGGAAGGATTTTCCTACTTGCCACATGAAATTGTCCTTTTCCTTGGCTTTTATGAAACAGAGGGACAAAAAACCCCTGATTTTTCATCCTATTACTCTTAGATAATGGATCTCCAATTTGGAGTAAATGGACTGGTGAAAATTTTTATTTGATTGACTGCTTTCCTGACTGAAGAGTTTAACACATGCCTGACATGGAGCAGATCCTTAATAAATTCAAGATGACTGACTGACTGGTTTCAGCCTGTCAAGGAGAATGTAAAGCTCTTAAGGTTGAGCAATGTCTTTGTCTTTAAACCCTAAGTACCTGTTAACAATATTTACTATTAGAAAAAAATGAATTTGCTGACAGGAACAATATAGACCATTAGTTTTTAAGTTGGTTGCTTGTTGATTGGTTGATTGATCCTTTGACTCCAAATAAAATGCTATTTCTGATATGCCATGATGCACAGACAACCTATGCATTGTTGGAGACAGAGAGACAAAGATTGTTTTCTTCTTAGTGTAGAAAACAATATTCCTGTATGGCAGTTTGGGAGAAAGTCCTTAATTATGTGGTGGATAATAATAACTTAGGAGACAAATGAAAGTCTTTTGTACATATCATTTCTGTTTCATTTTTTTTGATCTTTTTGGTATATGGACCATGTAGGGGAGTATTGCTGGGTCAAAAGGCATGCATGGTTTTAAAGCCCTTTGAGAATAGTTTCAAATTGTTCTACAGATTGGTTGATTCAGTATACAACTTCACTCACAGTGCATTAAAGTTCCAGTTTTCTCACATTCCCCTCCAATGTCTGTGATTTTCCTTTTATGTCATTTTAGTCAATCTGATAAGTAGAAGATGGTACCTCAGAGTTGTTTTAATTTGTATTTCTTTAGTCAAATGTGATTTAGAATATCTAAAACCAAGATATTTAAAGTTGTTTAGAGTGGTTTTGGAGAGAGGTTGGGGAGTCCCTGCTTTTTCTCTTCCATCTTAGCTCCACTCCTTCAATTAAATTGATGTGTCTATGGCATAGCATCTAAATTCTTGAACAAGGGTGAGTGAAATTCCCTTCTGCTATACTATAGCCAGAATATACTCCTCTTCTTCTGGATTTCCTTTCTAGCATAATGCCCTGATCTTTCTTTCTCACATGATTTTCTAAGATGATGTTTACAACCACATCAGTCACTTTGTTTTAAATACTGTCTCCTGACAGAACCAGATGTTTCTTTATAGCAGGTATTCATAAGAATTTATTTTGACTTCTCTTAATCAAAGACAACTGTTGAATTAAACTTGTAAAGTATGTTTTCACCAATGTAGCATTGCTTGTCCAATCTCCATTTTATTTTAAATTTTATTCCTGCTTTTCTGGACTTGGCTACTTTGCCTTAGAGTAAATATATTTTTCTTACTCCACCTAACCCAGGTTTTCTGCTTCCTTTTGTATGGTTTTCCCTCATTAGAATCTACTCTTGAAGGCAAAGACTTTTAATTTTTCCTTATATTTGTATCTCTACCACTTCTCTTAATGTCTAACACATACTCTTTAGTAAATACTTATTGCCTAGCATTGCTTTGGTAAACCTTCCATATCTTTCCTTAGAAAACTGTTTCAGGAGTCCTGGCAAAATTGTGTAGGTTGTCCTGGAACATTGTTAGACACACCTGGAGTTGCCAGAGGGGTAATACACTGATATTTGGATGATCTTTCTGAAGAGGGAACTTCTGCTCAGATATTATTTGTGTTTTCAGGGCAATAAAGTTTGCATAAAGAGTAACAGTTCCAGGGCAGCTAGGTGGTGCAGTGGATAGAGCATCAGCCATAAAGTCAGGAGGACCTGAGTTCAAATTTGGCCTCAAACACTTAACACTTCCTAGTTGTGTAACCCTAGGCAAGTCACTTAACCCCAATTGCCTTAGCAAAAAAAAAAAGAGTGACAGTTCCACACTGGTTTCGTAATTCACAAAAGTTTATTGCTATTCACAAGAAGACAGATGTCAATAGAGAGCAATCTTGGTGTGTGAACAGCATCTCCTATAGTACATAAAGAGTAAATAATGTGTATGGAGAGAATTGTGGCTTCAGACATGCATTACATAATAGTATCCAAGTTCTTCTAGGAGTCCCAGAGTCCCTCATGGCTCATACTTATATAGAATTTCAGATAAACAGCTAATACCTCATAAATAAGCATTGCTCAATCACACACAGGGGAGTTTGTCATTCTCACACAAACATAGACAGGACTAATAAAATAAGGGTAATTTTAAATAGTCTATTTTTTAACAGAGCCATGATTTTTATTGTCAGGTTTCTTGCAAACTCTTCCCCCAGTTTAAAATGCTTATTTTTATATCGGTTTACTTTAGGCTTTCCAAGATGAGCTGGAAAGCTGAAGTATTCAGTTATGTTCCACGGAGAAAAGGATGTAGCATGGGAAGATGGAATCCCAGGAATAGGTGCGCTTACTTCTTTTAGATATTTGCCTTTACTATGCTATACTATATATGTATTTACAATGTTTTTTTTTATGATGCACCTTCTTATTTTCCTCAATAATATTTTATTTTTCTAAAACACACATAAAGATCATTTCTAACATTCAATTTCCATAAGATTTTGTGTTCCAATTTTTGTCCCTACTTCCCTTACCATGAATTGCTATTAAGGAATGAAGATTGATGTTCAGGAAGACAGAGAATTTGGATCTAAATGTGCCATCCATCAAGAGTCCAGAAGTGGGGAGAGAGCAGATAAAGCCTGGACTTTGGGTCATATGTGCATAGTAGATGGTACCATTTAAATAGGTTTTCATAAACTCACAGTCTATCCCATTATCGAGACCAAATTTTCTCTTCTTTGGGGCATGCACATGGAAGATGTTCATGTGGAAGGTACTGTAGCAAAGAGCAGATTATCACATGGATCATGACTATTAGGATTTAGAAGGTACTTTGCTCTATTAGGATTTAGAAGGAACCGAAACCTATCCATGAGAGTAACAGGGATATTTGGGCAATTTAGTCAATAAGAACATTTATCTGTCAGATGTTCTAAAATTTTTGTAAGTATCTGTCACAAATGTTAACATGCTCCCTTTCACCACAATCTATGTCTATCTTTACAACTGATCATTTGGTAACTGCATCGTGATAGTGGTACCCAAACTGAATCAAGCCATTTGTGACTTCACTACTATTGTTCTTTCATCTTTTCAGGACAGAGCATTAATCACTATGAGAAAAAATTTAGATCCTTAGTTCCAGTGAAGTTAATTTCTTGCTTCCAAATGACCTAATACTCAAAGTCCTGGCTGATCTGAGATACATTCTTGACTATTAAATGATATTATAATCTAAGTCTCCTAAGTACCCAGTGAGCATCCTCCATAGGGAATACTTCTATTCTCATTACATCCCCCATTCTGTAACTTTCTTCCTTCAAATCCCCAAAAGTTTTTTTTAATCTATTTCCAGCAATCTGCAGTGGAGGATAGTTCGGATAAAGAAAAATAATTTCACACAGGAAAACAATTAGCAGAACTTTAATTTTACTCAAAAAGGAGAAGAAGAAATTCCAATGGGGAATAATGACATTTTATAGATTCCATTGTCTATAGTTTCTGAGCAGAACACAGTGGATGTTGGGGCTTCATGGGAAGTGATGACTCTAGAAATCCTTTTTGCAACACTATCTGAACTCTGTCAGAAAAGCCAGAGACCATTAGAGCTCAAACTTGTGAAGACTTTCAGATGGAGGGTAAATGACACTAATAGAAGTCCGCTACATCAGTTGTAAGGGAAAATAGTACTTTTAGAGGATATGAAAGCTTTTGAGCATCTGCCTATTAGTGTTGATAAGAATAAAAGGACTGATCATTGGGTACCATAAGAACAGAAAGGTAGAATCATATAATATCCTGAGTTTTATTCCTCGAAAATGAAGTATGTAAACAATAAAAAATGGGCTGATTGCATTAAATAAAACAAAGGTACCGACTAGAAGTAGGATAGCTTGGGTGGCTTTAATCTCAGGAGACATTTTTTGGGAAAAGTTGCGACTGTGAATATGTTTGACTTTCTGGTTGTGTCTGAATAGGATAAAAACCATGTAGCCACTGAAATAGATCATAAGACATATAAATATAGAGGAATGAACAAATTTCCAGATAGTATTTTTATGATTTATGCTATATAAAATTGTAGTCCTAATGTTGCATTCACTGTTAGAGTATGAGCTGTTCGTTGGATCAGTTAGATACATAAGCAAGACCATCTCTTCAAGCAGATTGGTGATCCAGCAGAGGAGACAACAGGGAATGACCCACTCTGAGGCTCTCATTTTGAGTTTCACCCACGTATGATTGTTGGGACTTATAGTGATGGCTTGAAAGCCACTCAAGAGGCAGGTGCTGCTGAGAGAGAGATCCCTGGTCACTGCTTGCAAGTAAGTTGTAAATCCAAGTGCCAAATTATGGCGAACACATTTTGCCCCCCAAACCCTCATTAGAATAGGGATTCCCTTAAAGAGAAGTGCCATTGTGTTAGAAAAGGACAATTGGATGATAATTATGCTTATTGGTTTAGTTTTGTGACCAGTGATGGAATTAATGCTGTATAAGTAGAGGAGGAAACAATTCCCTAGGACTCCAATTCCAGTCAAATGTAGGTAGACAATCCCCAGGATTTCATCACTGGGAAGCATCTCTTAGATGGGCTGGGCATTAAATGTGAGGTCAAGTCCAATGAGACCTTTGGAAAACAAATGGAGGAATATATTTGTTATATACTCATACTTTCCCAGTTAAATAAAAACCTTGCTCCTCAATAAAAATGTGATCAATTCTGGCTGTTTCTTTGGAGAGTATATTCACTAGTAAGCCTTTGGAGAAAGGCTTAGGAGAGCTAGCACAAATGTTAGCCCATTCCTGAGAAGAAAGTGCAATAAAGTTAACATGAGCATTTCTCATTCACGTGTTCACTCCCTGCTTCCAACAATATTGTCACTTATGCTGATATTTGAGTGAGCCATACATTTCATCAACTTCTTTTTTAGATCCCCAGAAGACAAAATAAAAATCTCTAAACTGTTCATTTTTGCCTGAGTACGGTGCAGAAGGAATCCCATTGATTAGGTAAGAGTTTGGGCTCAAAAGAGCTCTGCTAGGAGTAAACAATGGCTTGTTATGCTGAGCTTTGCTGGGGTCATAGAATATTTCTGAAAAGGCTTGTTGGTAATTAAAAACACTTGGAAGTTTAAAATTATTAGAAATTATGAAGATAATTATTATCACAAGAATTATTTCATTATCCTAGAAATATTATAGTAAAAGTAGTTGAAACACTGGTATTTTTCTATTTAAAAATATTCTACTCTAGGAGATGATTATGAACCACTACATCGAATTTCCAATCCCTCCAATTTTGTCCTGCATTTTGGATTTCTTCACAGGCTAATTGTACACTATTTCAAAGTCCAATTCTTTTTGTACAGCAAAACAACTGTTTGGTCATGCATACATATATTGTATTTAATTTATACTCTATCATATTTAACATATATTGGTCAACCTGCCATCTGAGGGGGGGGAGGAGGGGAAAATTAGAACAAAAGGTTTGGCAATTGTCAATGTTGTAAAATTTACCCATGCATATATCTGGTAAATAAAAACTATTAAAATAAAAAAAAATGTTCTAGAAAATGGTTGGGATTCCTTCAAAGATTGTTCAGCATACCCATTTATTTCCCATTGGATAAGTGAGTCTGAAGGAAAAAGTGATGGATCATTTGCAAAATTAGCTCTTAGGATAAGGGACTGATCAGAGCATATTAGAAAGACTAAGTTAGATAGTAGCTTGCATGGTGATGATTTGGATGGAGAATAAGATAGTGAAAATAATAACATTTATGTATTATCTACTATATGTCTTACTTTTTAATACTATTTTACATTATATATACTACTATATATTATTTTATACTAAATTTATACCTTTTTATACTATATTATTTTATACTACTTAGATTTTATTATATGATTATACTATTTATACTCACAATATTATTATCTCCATTTCACATTTGTGGATACTGAGGTAAAAAGTAAGTAAAGTGACTTAAAAAAATAAATATCTGGACTTGAATTAGATCCAGACCTAATGCTCTATCTACCGCACTACCTAGCTGCCCTTATATCTCCAGAAGAGTTCACTGGCTACTGTGGCCTCAGGAATACTTTGGTTTAAACCATATGGATGGATGAATCAGTGCCCACTTGTACTAGACCAGATCTGAAGCAGGCCAATCTGCCAACTCAATGAAATGGATACTCATGCTTCTAAATATAATCCAAATCATCTATTTACCAGGTAAATATATCCAGGAGGATCTCATGGAGTCAGGTATAACTTCCCTGCACCTTTGCTCCTAATTCTATAACCCATTTGGTGATATTTCATGCCCAGTTTCTTTTATTTTTAGGCTGTCAGGAAACTGTTAGCTTTCCCAGTGTTAATTCCTTTAACCAATTTAGCCCTTCAAATTTTTTAATATTTTTTAAACCAAAGTGTGCTATATTTTCTTTCTTCCTTCTCCTTCTCCTTTTTGGTGAGGTGATCAGGGTCAAGTGACTCTCAGTGTCACTCAGCTAGTAAATGGTATGTATCTGAGGCTAGATTTCACCTCATGTCCTCATGTTTTGAGGGCCAGTTTTCTAACCACTGACTCATTTAGTTGCCCCTAGGTGGTATATTTTAGCCAGAAAAATCCCATTCCTTGATATAATTCAAAGAAAAATAGCAGATTAGGGGAAATATTTATGATAAATAGGTCCTCTTCACACTGTACATATCTTGTTTGTACTTTTTGCCTTCTCCAATAATTTCTGAACTTTTCCAGAGCAGGGACTATATTTTTCTTTGTATCCCAAGTATGATTTAGTGCCTGGCATATAGCAGACACTTAATAAATGTTTGTTGATTGATAGATGTTAAAATCTTTTAATCTAACATTTGTCATTAACTCCTGAAGGGTTGTTGGGTATGAGAAAATGGTTTTTAAAAGAGGAAATCTCTCATTAATATTAACTTGAACCAACATTCATCTATATAATAAAGTGTCCCAAGTTAGAAGAGCACAGGTCAAAGCCATGACCCATGAATGTGACCCAAGTTCATGACCCATGAACATTCTTTACATTTCTAACCTGGTCTTGAGAAAAAAGAGAAAGAATTAGGGTCAATAATTGCAGTGATATTAATTGTTCACAGTTGAGTCATAGCAATTTAGGTAAAAATGATATTGCTTGAAATAATTTCTCAATTTACTGTCATACCAACCAAAATATCATAGGATTATTTTATGTATCTACATGCACACACACATATACAATATATACACATACACACATTCTTCTGTAAAAACCAAAAGTCAAAATCAAGGGAGCCTGATGCTAACATTACTGTATTTCAAAAAAATGTTATAAAATAATGAGCATCAAAAGTTCTTGGTTCTAGTTAAAATAAAGAAAAATAATTTATTAATGTATTAGTCAGGTTAAATAAAACCAAGATGCAGTAAAGCACAGAGTAATGTCAGTTCTGAATCCATCCAAGGATACCAATTTTAACGAAAACTTTAACAAAAACTACAAGGCAAAATAGAATTTTTTTTCAGGCAGTTGGGGTTAAGTGACTTGTCCAGGGTCACACAACTAGGAAGTGTTAAGTGTCTGAGATTTGAACTCAGGTCCTCCTGACTTCAGGGCTGGTCCACTGTACCACCTAGCTGCCCCTAAAATAGAATTTAAAAAAAAAAAACAACTAAAAATCACACACCACAGACTTCAAACTAGTAGATGACCTAAGAAAAAGGTTGCATCATGAAATAATTAAGGGAGAGTGGCATGATCTTGTATAACTGTGACAAGAATGAGAATCCCTAAATAAATGAAGGATAGAGGTGATCATAGAAGACAAACAGTTGTGATGACATAAGTTAACAAAAGTTTCTCTCAAGCAATATAAATGCATTTAGAATTTTGGATAATTAATGAATTGGAAAAATTATTTATAGGAAGTATCTGTGATGATCTATTCTCTGTGATATGCAGAGATGGGAAACAAATACATAAGAATAAGTTCCCTTTCCCAATAAATTAAGAGGATGTATGATTTTGCATTTTGGAAAAGAACAAAAGCAAGATATGATCAATCATGAAGAAATAGACTCCAAATAGGTTATGATGATAGAAATGACAGTTGAACTGATTCTAAGACATATTGTTAAACCCATTTGTTTGGCAAAGATGACAGTAACTAAAAATGATATATGAAATCTTCACTCTGGGAAGATAGGCACACAAATAGACTCTTGTTGGATCTTTGTAACCTGACCTGATAATTCTGTAAAACATTTTGTAATAGCAAAAACATCACTAAAGGAGGCGTCACCGATACTAGGTAATACTAGGAGATCAAGGACAGAGAACAAGATCCTGATATAAACAAAACATTTATAGAAGCAGAGTACTAAAAAACAAAGTTAATACTGATTGATTGGGAATCAATTGTAGCATGCATATAAAATGGATTCTTATGCTATAATCAATGGATTTTAGAAAGTGAGAGAACATTGAGAAGACTTGTATTAATTTGTATTGAGCAAAATTATCAAAACAAGGGTGATAATTTGAAAGCTGACAAGTAGAAAGTGAAGAAATAATTTCAAAACTCTTATACTTCAAAAGTCTGGTAAAGGATACTTCCCAGTTTTTGGCTGAAAGGAGGCAGATTCATGGTGAACAAGTCAAAACATGGCCAGTGAATTAATTAATTTTACTTCTTCATAGTTATTTCGATTTAGGGAGAACTTAATTGGCATGTGGGTAGATGGGGTCAATGAATAATGAAAATGATGTTTAAAAAGAAGAGGGTCATTGAAAAGAAAAACTACTGAGAACAGAAGACTGTGCCTGGAGAATGATGCATGATCTGATTTTTAAAAAGACTGGAAGAGAGTAGAAACTGTGAATCATAAACTAGGAAGCTTTCCTCTCAATTTTAGGTAAAGTTTTTTAAATTTTAAACTTTTTAACTTTTTAAAAAGTCTTGATGTGTAAAATTTGAAAAATAACTGATGGTCATAGTTATATCACAGAGTTATATAGAAGTGATCATTCTAAAGTAATATGACATTTCAGGTCAGGTTTACTAGATAGGGGAGATGAGGAACTGTGATACATCTATTTGACAACTGGTCATAAGCTCTTCTTGTTCTTAAAATAAAGATGTAGGGTAGATTAAAGCTTAAACTTTTTCTACTCCATTTTTGCTTGAAAAATTTTTATTAGACCCTGGATATGTAGGTACAAATATATGGGTATACAAATCAAACATTTACTGACAATAACTCATAATTTCATGACCCCCACATTCACTTATGAGACCCCATCTAGAGTGGCAAGTTTCAGAAATTGTGAATGAGGCGATAATAAAGTTAGGTGAATTAGAATCTGAGTAAATGATGGCACATAAAAGGGTGGATATTCATAGGTAGAAACTAACCATGAAGGAAAATTTCTATACAGGGTTTATGGTGCTTGACCTTTTTTTTTTTTTTTTCAGTGATGGATAAAACACCATTTTGCAAAATTTTAATGTCAAGCTAATTGGAATAAACAATCTAGACTGTAAAGTTCCTGGCTAGCTCCTCTGAAGGGGTCAGAATCAGTCCTACTCAGGATAAGCAAAAGTCTTTGCCCCATGCTGGGGGCCAAAATGTGAAGGTGTCCTCTCTCTCTCTCTCAGTTGTTATCCTTCTCTGGAAGGAGATCTCTTTTCTGTAAAATCTTTTCCTCTGTGTGCAGGTTTCTTGGGAAGCTTCTGGAGCCTCCAGCCACAGTGAAGGTAGAATCTTGAATCCTCTTCTTCCTGAATACTGACTGGCTCTGAATCTCCTGGAGCTTCCCTGAAGTTCTCCTGGGAAGTCTTGTTCTTCTCCCAGCCTAGACTCTCCTTCCAGACCACCGTCTAAACTCAATATCCCAGTCATACTGCTCCTTGCCCGGCTGCCCTCCTCTTTTATCCTAGCAGAGATTGGGCTAGTGAGAACTCAGCTGGGGCTTGTGAGAACTCCTACAGCCAATGAACTTGCTCCTTTTAAAGGTATAAACTCCTTTTCAGAAGTTTAAAGGTGTAAACTCCCCTTAAAGACTCAAACCAAAGGTGTGAATTCTGAGCTAGAGAATTGCCCAGACAACCTGAGTTATCATCTTTCAATCCTAACACTGGACCATAAAAGAGTCTAATAGGTTGGGCCACCAGAATTCAGCAAGGAAATGGACATGTCATCAGCACTGGACAGTTCTTATGTGGATTATTATGTTCAAACCTGGGTTCTACCTTTTAAAAAGATCATTGGCATTTCACTTTTTTGCAGATATAGTGTCTTGCCTTTAGAATGACATTATAGGAACCTCTCTGAGAGGGATCAGGTCTTATATTTCTTTTTATAATCTATGTTGCCTTTATACACAAGAGGTGCTAAATATACATATGTTCTAGATGAGCTTAACTTTGTCACAACACTTTAGAAATTTTAGGATCATAGTATCAGAATTTGAAGAATAATACTCGGCTTATCCCATCTCAGTCACTTTACAGAAGAGGCTCAGTGAAGGTAAGTCACAGTCACTAAAACACTGAAGAGTCATGTATCAAGAAACTGCTTTATGTCAGACCCTATGCTAGGCTCTAAGTATACAAACACAAAACTAAATAGATTCTGGTTCTTCAAGTCCCTGTGTCAGGGACTGAGTTATAGATTCACTTACCTGGAGGATGTCTGCTTCCAGAGCAAGTGTGATTAGTATCTGAGTTTGAATGTATATGCGCATACCTGTGAATAGGCGAGAAGGTGGTACTTATAGAAACTGAGCTCATCTTTCTCCAGAGCTGGGATTATCAATGTCATCTGTAGAGAGGTTACTTTTTGCCTCAGGGAATTAATACTTGTTTAAAATGAGGTAAGTTTGTGTCTCAGGTACTAAGGCACATTAACAAGGGCTATCAAATAATTAAATCTTGAAAAGAACATGACTGAACATAGGGGAGAGAAATTTCATTTTCGTTTATTAGTATCAGTGGAGTGAGAAGATTAGAAAAGAGGTATATCTGCAGGGAGAGAAAAAGTGGGAACACCTGTGTCTGTGCTTTGGGCTTCTTATGGAGCTGCCCTACCCTAGTATAACTAAATCTCTTTCACTTATTTATAGGAAAGGCTATGAGATATTTATTTATACAAGATTATTTAGGGTTTATTCCTTACTTCTCTCCCTGTAGTTTTCCTTCTCAGTGAGAAGAAATTGCAAGTCAAACCATGAAATGTTCCTTCCTAGGACAAACAGGCTGATTCCACAATAGGGAGGTCTTTGCTCCAATTGGTATCCTAATATATATGTATATATGTATATATATATACACACATATTTATATACACACATATATATATATACATTATAAATATATGTGTATATATATGTATATATATATACATATATATATATATATATATATATATATATATATATATATATATATATATATATATATATATATATATATATACATAAAATCTTCCTTCTTTAACTCATTTCTGCTGGGAGTACACAAGCTTCTTCCTCAGTCTAATTCCCCTTTATCAGTTCTTCCTCTTGCACCTCATTCATATAAGATAAGTACTTTTAAAAAAAACTTTTCCTGCATGGTATTGCTTTTTAGCATTACATCATATGTGGCCCTTCTCTTTTTCAGGCGTAATCCTTCTCTACAAATTCATGTGTATGTTTGCATGTATGAATGTCTATATCTACTTATATACATAGATATGTGCATATGTAGGCACATAGACATACAGGCATATATGTATGCGTGTATTCAATATGGAAAATTATTTCGATTGCCTATATATTTTTGTAATTGGTCTTGTTTGTCTCAGTTCTCAATTCAGATGTGAATGGATTAGAATAGGTGGATGAGAACCCAGATTGTGGCCAATTAAAACAAAGAAAATATTTTGAAATGAAGCTAAAAAAGGGGAAATTAAAGAATATGCCAAAGTTTAATTTCATGGGTTTTATCTAGCTCCTGGTTTGTCTCTTTTGGCCCTGATTACATTTTTAAAAAACTATACAATAATTGGGTTCTGTCTAATCATTTGCTTTTCACCAGGTTCCAAGTTCTGAGATAGCAGGAGATGAATCTTATATACATTGTCCCCTCCTGCCTCCTGTTAGAGTGCCTCTATACTTAGGAGAGGCTTAACTGTGGGGATCATTTTTAGGTGAGGAATGATGAATATTCAATGAAAACTGGGGGCCTTCCCCTGTACACTTGATTCCCATTGCAAATCTAGTTTTCTTGCCATTACTTTTCATTCTGGTTCTTAAGCAATGAAGTTTTATGCAAGAGTAAAATATCCAGCTTAATAATGTGAGAATAATTACTAAAACATTTAATAATGTTATTTTCTTTTATTAGAGGGAAAAGACTTTAGATTTTATCAGAATTTTTGAATATATTAGATGACAATATAAATTAAAAAAATCCCAATATATACAGCAATTTTATTACTTGACCTTTCAGCCAGTGAGTCTCTCCTAGTTTTAAGGCTCCCTTCTGGTCAGGGAACACTAAGCAGATGCCACAACTTGCTCCTATCCCCAAGTGAATGACTGGGGTGTCTGTTATAGATTTCTATGTAGTCAGGAGTCTTTCATAAATTACAGACTAAGGCATTGCATCCAGAATGGACTTACCTAAGTCAAACTCTTTCTTTTCTAAAATGATGAAACTTGAGGTTAAAGATGAGTGCAATTGATTCAAGAATATATGGACAGAGAGTTAAAGAATCATAAATTGAATGACCGGTTTAGATGTTCTTTAGTGTTCCATCCAAGTAAAAACATTTTAACTCTTTAGGCCTGTATGTGTTTTCTTTCTTTGTTTTTAAAATAATTAATTTATCGAAAACGTAAGTACAAAATAGAAAAATAAAACATTGTAATATGTACGGCATAACAAAGTACAAGATTCAAAATATGAAACAATAAAAATAACTTGAAGAAAGCCTATATAATAGATAGTACATATTATATTCAGAGCTGTCTTTGCTTTTGCTACTTTGTAAGTTTTTTTTTTCTCTTTGTGCATTTTTAACTTTCTTCTTTTTCCCCCCTTTCCTGCCCCTCAGTGTCCCCCAAGCAGGCTAAAATTAAGCAAACACATATTCATACACACAGACATATAGGTATATATGTATGTATGTATATATATATATACATCCATATAAATAGATACCTATACTCATAGACATAAATACATTCATATACATTTATGTAATGCTGTACTATGCTTGTTTGTCCTCTAGTTGTCTGAACATGGATAACACCATTCTTTATAAATCCCACTCTTTCCATATTTTTCTAAGTCCGCCGAGACATCTTTTCCTACAACATACCATTATTCTCTCTTGTCATTTCAAGTAGTCTGAAGCATTATTGGTCAATATATTGACCTATAGCACAATTTCCTGATTTTTCTCTTTTGCATAAACCTATTTTAGTTTTAACTTGACTGAAATTAATGATTACTATACTCATTTTATTGTAATATATCATAATAAATTCTTCTGATCATTATTATGCTATATGTATCTCTTATTTTCTTTCACTGCTGACTTGTTTACTTTATTTCTACCAGTTATCTTGCCTTGCTATTACTTAAACAAACTTCAATCCAACTTTCACTCCCTTTTCCTATTCCCCCCACTCTTTCCCTCCCTTTTTATCCCATTCCCATTAATCTACTCAATTTATCCCATTCCTGTTAATCTACTTATCCTTCTATTCCCTCCCTCCCCCCCCCCCATCCACTTCCATGCTCTTATTTCTTTATAGATTTGAATACTTTTAATAATCTTCTGGATGTATTTTGTTTCCTCTATGTCCCCTAGAGGCTAGATATCTTTTGTGTATTAGATCTGCTCCAGTTGTCAGGAGGACCACTGTCTTAGCCCCTCTTGTCTGGTAGTTTTTCCCTCCACATTCATCCTGAGATGCTACTGAAGCTGGTTTGTGGAAGAAATCAAGAGAACTTGGAATTTTTTGAGCTATTCTGCTATCTTCCCAGAATCCTCTGTACATATTCTATGTGGATATGTATTACAGGCTAAGGGAGATTCAGTAACTTTTAAAACTCTCAAAAAGCTTGAGAACTAAAGATCTGGTTACTAATGCTGATCAGAATAAAAAAGGCTGGCTTTTGGATGACAAAGAGAGAAGGGCTGAGGTGTATATATATATTATCCAAATTATTATATATATTATCCAAAGGCTTGTGGATTTAATGTAAAAATATATATAGAATAAAAATGGGACTGAATACATTAAGGAAAACAAAGGTGGCCACGAAGTAGGATACGATTCTTTACTTCATGAAGATGATTTGCTGCCAAAATCAAGGAGACATATGGGTAAAAACATGAAAATATGTTTGTTACATAGGTTTATTTTCCCACTGAAATTCTATGATTTCAAGTATCATGAGGGACAACAAAGTTTCTCAGACAGTGGCTAGTGAGTTATTATTTAAATTCAAAATTCCGCTATTTGTTGAAAATCTTCTATCATTCCATCTTTCTGTATACCTGAAGATCTCTCCAATACAGTGTTGACCATAGTGTCAAGAAGATCTGAGTTCAAATGCAGTCTCTCACACTTACTAGTTGTGTGATCCTTCATTAGGCATGTTTGCTCCAGGAGAAGTAAATAACAAACCATTCCAGTATCTTTCCCAAGAAAACCCCACAAAGTCACAAAGATTTAGATATAACTAAATATAAAAACAATATAGAACATGGTGTCTAAACAAGTTTTTATTCACAATCACCTTCATTCCTATCCCTTTTTTTTTGTTTCTCTGATCTTCATCCTTGTGACAGCTAAAATCTTGTCTTTCTTTCATACTACAAGTAAAGGACTGTATCAAGGAAATTAAATTCTACTTCATCAGGTATTTCCATGTCCCTTATACATTTGTTCCTGTGACTTCTATAATCTCCATTTATTGCTCCTCTTTATGTTTCTCTGAAGAACTTCAACGGAAATCCGGAAAAGTTCCTGAATAGATCAACAACTAAAATTTGATATCTAATCTCACTCAGAATCCACTTGGCAAAAAAGCCAATTTTCTATTTTTCACTTTTTAAACTGGTAGCTCACTCTCAAACTAATTTAAGTAATTTTTGCATATCTTCCTGTATGCCTTAGTACTTTCTTAGTTGAGGACCTTATATCATAAGTTGAGGTCATCAACTTTCTTAGTTGAAGACCTCCTGTCATAGCTTTTCTTACTTATATTCACTTAATTTCCCCAGCTTCTCATCTTTGATGAACCTATTAACCTCTACTGTTTTCATCTCTCCTATCCCTTAATCTATTAAACTCTTTTCCTAGAAAACTCAGTCATCAATTATTCCCTTTATTTCTTCTTATTTTCTTAACATTTAACAATCTGATTTCTGTTTTTGTATTCAACCAGAACTTTTGTGTACAAATTTACTAATGGTATCTTAAACGCTCAATCTTATGGCTTCTTCTCAGCCCTCATTCATTGGTATTTATCTGTTGCTTCTGGAATTGTTGATTACCATTTAGTTTATCATCTTTACTTTCTAGATTTCCATGGCTATATTCTTAGTTCCTTTCCTGCTAATTTGCTACTTCCTAGTCTTCTTTGCTGGATCTTAATTTACCTCACGATCCATCTTGGATGGTTGATGTATGCTTCCCAGTTCTTTTGCTATGTCTTTTCTTTTTCTCTATAGTATTTGATTTGCTGAAATCATTATCATTCCATGAATAGAAGAATTATCTCTATACTTGTTATAAAATCTATTTACCTGGATCTATCCTCTTTCCTGACCTCCATTATTACATCCTTAACTTAGTTAATAATTAAAAAGCTCAATTTATTATCTTTCTCTCCAAAACTTTTCTCTTTCATGCTTCCCTATTCCTGTTAAGGGTGCCAACATCTTTTTTGTCACTTTGGCTTGAAACATATCCTTTATTCACGAGTTCTCTTCTCACTCTTACACCCATGAACATTTTGTTGTTAAATGCTGGCATGTTTCTCTCTGACATTATAATGACCTTGGTGCAGGTTTTCTTTATCTCATGCTCAAATAAATGCCGTAGACTGCTAGATAGTCTCTCTGAATTAAATCTCTTTCTACTTTAGTTCATCTTCCACTCACCTGTCAAACTGATCTTTCTACAGTGTTGGTCTAATTTAATCAACTCACCTTTTAAGTAAACAACAATTATATTTTATTCCATTCAGGTAAATATAAAATTCATTTTTTTTATTGAAAGCCTTTCATAATCTGGTCCCTCCCAAGACTTCCAGAGGGTCATCACTACAACAATCTAGTATAGATTTGTATACATATAATCATTTTTCACATGTTTCCATACCCCAAAAAAATCAGAACAGAAGAGAAAAACTATGAGAAACAAAACAAAACAAATATGTTAAAATGGGATGCTTCAATCCTCATTCAGTCTTCAAAGTTCTTTCTCTGATTCCAGATAGAATTTCTTATTTAAATTTTTTTGGAATTGTCTTTGATTACTGTCTTGCTGAGAAGATGCAAGTCCATCACAGTTATTGATCACACAATGTTGCTGTCACTGTGTTTAATGTCTTCATGATCCTGCTGGCTTTATTACCCATCAGCTCATCAAAGTCTTGCTTTTCTGAAGTTATCCTGCTCACCATTTCTTATAAAACAATAGCATTCCATTATCTTTATATTTCATCATTTATTCAGCCATTCCCCAATTGAAGGATACATCTTGAGGTATTTCCATGCTCTCTCTCTTTTATATCGCTTTCATTTTTTAATTATAACTTTTTATTTTCAAAATAAATATTTGGGTAATTTTCACCATTCACAATATCTTGTATTTATTTTTTTCCTTCCTTCCTCTCTCTCACTGAGTTGGCAAGTGATCCAATATATGTTAAACATGGGCAATTCCTCTACAAATATTTCCACAAATATGATGCTGCACTAGAAATTAATGTCCAGAAGATGGCGGAGAAGGCACATGCCACTTTCTAAGCTCCTCTCATACCCTCATTATCAATTTTAAAAATCAGCCTCAAAAATAGCACTTGACTGGTAAGGTTCACGAAGATTCGAAGCACAACAATTTAGCAGCAGAAGATAATCTGGAATATCACCAGAAAAGGTTTGTCCTGAGTGGCGGGAAAAGACCAGTTCAGGCAGGGATAGAATTGGGAATGGGAGTAGCCTCCATGGTTGAAAGGTTTACACAGAACTCTCTTCCATAACCTGACTAATTTGTTTTGGTTGCAGAGTAGTGGATGAACAGAGAAATTAGAGCCTAGTGTAGAATGTACTCTAAGGGACTCCAGAGTATAACAGGATCTGGTTGTGCCCACCCAGGACCAGAAGTAACTCAGCACCGACCATAACACAGCTGTGGCATTCTGTGTCTAAGGTCTCTCATGGGGGGAGGGGGCAGTCACAAATCCTCACAGCAGGGGACACATCCTGGGGCAGTGGAATTTCCCCAGCTCGACTACACTTTCCAGGAAGAGACACTTCTGGTGCCGTGAGGGATAGGGCAACTACTAATACTCAAAGCTGGCTTTTGTAGAGGGCAGTGATACTTTCAATGCTTAGTTTCTAGCACTGAGGCAGTTGCTAATCCTCACAGCAGGGCTCCTCGCCAGACACTTACATAGCCCAGCCCATGATATCCAGGCCTAGTCACTTCTGGTGTAGAGCTCCTCCCAGAGCATTCCCGCAGCTTAGCCACTTCTTGCAGCCCATTGACAGGACAGCTACTGTCCATATACAGGACAATTGATAGCTTCTATACAGAAAGAGATCAGGTTTTCAATCCTGAGGAGACTAATAGCAAATAGTCTTCAGATGTAACCTGGCCCCATCACGCAAATCTCTCCTAGAAGAAACTATAAAAAATCTTAAAAGAGAACTAGAAGAAAAATGGGGAAAGGAAAGATCAGCTATGTAAGAGAATAACACTCTCCTGAAATGTGAATTAGAAAAGGTAAAGAACTCCCAGGAAAGCAGAGTTGGTGAATTGGAAAAAATAAAGAATTCCCAAGAAAGTAGGATTTGTGAATTGGAAAAAGAAAATAACTTAATAAAAAAATAGTGACCTGGAAAAAATTCCATAGGGCAAAAAAAACTCATTTAAAAAACTCAATTAGACATATATAAAAAAGGAGTAAAAAAACTAATGAAGAATATAATTCATTAAGAACCAGAACTGAACAAATAGAAATGAATGATTTATTGAGACATCAAGAATCAGTCAAGCAAAACCAAAAAAATGTTAAATATCTACTTGGAAAAACAACAGACCTGCAAAATAGATCTAGGAAAGATAATCTGAGGAACCTTGGACTTCCAGCAAATTATGATGAAAAAAAGAGCCTAGATAGTATTTTACAAAAATCATCAAAGAGAACTGCCCAGATATCATAGAAGTAAAAAAGGCATTGAAAAAGACCCTAAAATAAAAACTCCAAGGAATATTGTGGCCAAATTTCAGAACTATCAGACTAAGGAAAAAATAACAAGCAGCCAGAAAAAAAAAAAAAAAACAATTCATATAACGAGGTACCACAACAAGGATCACTCAACATCTGGCTGCTTCCACATTAAAGGATCGAAGGACTTGGAATTTGATATTCCAAAAGACAAAAGAACTTGGAATGCAGCCAATAATAAACTACCCAGCTAAGCTGAGCATTTTCTTCCATGGAAGAAGATGGACATGTAATGAAACAGATGAATTCCCATTGTTTCTAAGGAAAAAAAAAACAGATCTAAACAAAAAAATTTGATCTCCAATCATAGGACTCAAGATAAGCAGAAAAAGGTAAAATGAACACTTGAGAACTGTATTTCTGTTGTGGATATACATAAAGACTACATATATAATTTATTTTTATTGATATAACATAAAAAGGTAAGTAGAAATGGAAAGGGCATAGTGTCAGAAAAAGGGAAAAGGGGAGATAAAAAGAGGGAAACTACATCCCATAAAGAGGCAAAGGAAACCTTTCATATCTGAGGGAATTTAGAGAGGGGGAAGAACATTGTGTGAATCTTACTCTCATCAGAGTTGGCTCAAAAAAAAGATAATCAACATATTTGTTTTACAGAGAATCTGCTCTTACCTCATTAAAAAGTGAGAGAGGAAAAGGGAAAATGGAAAGAGTAATAAGAGAAGGGTACAAGAAAAGGGAAGGAATTTAAAGGGAGGAGGGAGCGATCCTAAAGAGGGAGAGCTGTGTAATGCAAGTGGGGCCCATAAATTTAATACTGGGGAAAGGGGTAAGAAAAAGAAAAGCATAATCTGGGGATAATATGATGGCAGGAAATACAGAATTAGTAACCATAAATGTGAATGGGATGAACTCTCCCATAAAGCAGGGGTGGATACCAGACTGGATTAAAAGTCAGAAACACATTTAAAGCAGGGAGACACATATAGAGTAAAAGTAAAAGGCTGAAGTAGAATATATTATTCTTCAGGTGAAGTCAAAAAGCAGGGGTAGCCATCCTCATCTCAGATCAAGCAAAAACAAAAATTGATCTAATTAAAAGAGATAAGGAAGGGCATTATATCCTGCTAAAGGGTAGCATCAATAATGAAGCAGTATCAATATTAAACATATGTGCCCAAGTGGTGCAGCATCTAAATTCTTAAAAGAGAAATTAAGAGAGCTGCAAGAAGAAATAGACAGCAAAACTATAATAGTGGGAGATCTCAACCTTGCACTCTCAGAATTAGATAAATCAAACCACAAAACAAATAAGAAAGAAATTAAGGAGGTTAAATAGAATACTAGAAAACTTAGGTATGATATATCTTTGGTGAAAACTAAATGGTGACAGGAGTATACTTTCTTCTCAGCAGTTCATGGAACCTATACAAAAATTGACCATGTATTAGGACATAAAGTCCTCAAAGTTAAATGCAGGAAGGCAGAAATAGTAAATGCTTTCTTTTCAGATCACGATGCAATAAAAATTACATTCAAGAAAAAGTTAGGTATAAGTAGACCAAAAAGTAATTGGAGACTAAAAAAAAATCTCATCTTAAAGAATGATTGGGTGAAACAGCAAATTGGGTGAAACACAATAATTTCACTCAAGATAATGACAATGATGAGACATCATACCAAAATTTGTGGGATGCAGCCAAAGTGGTAATAAGGGGAAATTTTATGTCTTTAGAGGCTTACTTGAATAAAATAGAGAAAGAGAAGGTCAATGAATTGGGTTGCAATTTAATATTTTATTTATGATACTGCTTCCTTTCCTTTCCATATCTTCCTGGAGATTTATTTTTTTTTGGTATCTTTCTTTAGATATACTGCAATTGTCCTAAGAGGACCATTGCTTTTCCCATCTCTTGCCCTATATTATTTGAGATGCTGTGGGTGAAATCTGGAAAGTTTTGAATTTTATGACCTGCTCTGCCACTTTGCAAGAATCCTCAGTAGGTCGTCATGGAGATTGAGTAGTTTTTCAAATTATCTGTGAACACAAAACCTGGGGATCTGGTTACTAATGCTGATCAGAATGAAAGGGCTGACTGTTGGATAACAAAGAGAGAGAAGGGCTGATGTAGGTATCATCCAAGTGTTTCTGAATTTAAAATAGGACATACACAGTATAAAAATGGGACTGAACATATTAAAAAAAACAAAGGTGGCCACCAGAAGCAGGATAGCTTGGGTTGCCCTAGTTTCAGGGGATACTTTTGTGGAGGTGCTCTTACTATGTATATGATTAACATTTCTCTTGTGTCTGTATAGCATTAAGACCATATGGATGCTAGAAAAGGTCATGAAACCTGCAAAGAAAGTATCGTGGACACATGTTATGATTTGAAATTTTATATGATCCTTATTATAAATGTTTAGAGATCTATACCCAGTATTGCATCCATATTTATTGACTGTGCTATTCTTTGAACCATCCTGAAGTAGTAATACAAGCATATCTAATAGCAGATTAAAGATCCAGCATAGAACAATGCATGGAATAATGTACTTTGGTGCTTTTATTTTCAGCTGTGTCCACATGGAGTTGTTGGGACTAATAGTAATGGCCTGGAAGACACTCAAGAGGCAGGTGCTATATAAGGAGAGACCCCGGCTTAGTGTTTGCATATATGTTATGATTTTAATCCCACTTTTGTCCAAGACACATTTTACCTTCCAAAGCCTTGTTATGGTAGGTATTCCTCTAAAGAGAAGCACCATAGCATTGGAAAAGGCTAACTGGATGATAATTATATTTTTAGGTCTTACTGTATGAGCAGTCAGGAAAGTAAAGCTGTTTAGGATGAGGAGAGTTAAGTTCCCCAGGAATCCAGTTCCAGTTAGTTGCAGATATACTATCCCCAGAATTTCATCCAAGGTCAGCATTCTTTACTTCATGAAGATAATTTGTTGCCAAACTCAAGGAGACCTATGGGTAAAAACATAAAAATATGCTTTTACATACTATGATTTTCCCACTGAAATTCTATGATTTCAACTATCATGAGGAACAACAAAGTTTCTCAGTGGCTAGTAAGTTATTATTGAAATTCAAAATTACTTTGTTTGTTGAAAATCTTCTAATCATTCCATCTTTTCATATACCTGATGATCTCTACAATACAATGTTGTTATCAAGAATATCTGAGTTCCAGACGATGAAATTGAAACTATTTCCACTCATATGAAAGAGTGTTCCAAATCACTACTGATCAGAGAAATGCAAATTAAGACAACTCTGAGATACCACTACACACCTGTCAGATTGGCTAAGATGACAGGAACAAATAATGATGAATGTTGGAGGGGATGTGGGAAAACTGGGACACTGATACATTGTTGGTGGAGTTGTGAAAGAATCCAGCCATTCTGGAGAGCAATTTGGAACTATGCCCAAAAAGTTATCAAACTGTGCATACCCTTTGACCCAGCATTGCTGTTATTGGGCTTATATCCCAAAGAAATACTAAAGAGTGGAAAGGGACCTGTATGTGCCAAAATGTTTGTGGCAGCTCTTTTTGTTGTAGCTAGAAACTGGAAGTTGAATGGATGCCCATCAATTGGAGAATGGTTGGGTAAATTGTGGTATATGAAGGTTATGGAATATTATTGCTCTGTAAGAAATGACCAGCAGGAGGAATACAGAGAGGCTTGGAGAGACTTACATCAACTGTTGCTGAGTGAAATGAGCAGAACCAGAAGATCACTATACACTTCAACAACAATGCTATATGAGGATGTATTCTGATGGAAGTGGAAATCTTCAACATAAAGAAGATCCAACTCACTTCCAGTTGATCAATGATGGACAGAAATAACTACACCCAGAGAAGGAACACTGGGAAGTGAATGTAAATTGTTAGCACTACTGTCTATCTACCCAGGTTACTTATACCTTCGGAAGCTAATAATTAATGTGCAACAAGAAAATGGTATTTACATATATATATTGTATTTAGATTATATTGTAACACATGTAAAATGTATGGGATTACCTGCCATCGGGGGGAGGGAGTGGAGGGAGGGAGGGGATAATTTGGAAAAATGAATAATAAAAAAAAGAATATCTGAGTTCAAATGCAGTCTCTCACATTTACTAGTTTTGCAATCCTTGATTAGTTATGTTTACTCCAGGAGAAGTAAATAACAAACCATTCCAGTATCTTTCCCAAGAAAATCCCACAAAGTCACAAAGATATAGATATAACTAAATGATAAAAACAATATAGAACATGGTGTCTAAACAAGTTTTTATTCACAATCACCTTCATTCCTATCCCTTTTTTTTTTTTGTTTCTCTGATCTTCATCCTTGTGACAGCTAAAATCTTGTCTTTCTTTCATACTACAAGTAAAGGTCTGTATCAAGGAAATTAAATTCTACTTCATCAACTATTTCTATGTCTCTTATACATTTGTTCCTGTGACTTCTATAATCTCCATTTATTGCTCCTCTTTACGTGTCTCTGAAGAACTTCAATGGAAATCTGTAATTTTAAAAAATATTTTAATAGTTTTTATTTATCACATGTACGCCTGGATAATTTTATAACCGTAACAATTGCCAAACCTTTTGTTCTAATTTTTCCCCTTCTTCCCATCCCTAGATGTCAGGTTGACCAATACCTGTTAAAAATGTTAGAATATAAATTAAATACAAGATATGTATACATGTCCAAACAATTGTTTTGCTGTACAAAAAGAATTGGACTTTGAAATAGTGTACAATTAGCCTGTGAAGGAAATCCAAAATTCAGTGGGACAAAATTAGAGGGATTGGGAATTCTTAAATTTTGTAATCTAATCTCATTTCTATTCTACTTTGCAAAAAAGTCAATTTTCTGTTTTTCACTTTTTTTAACTGGTAGCTCACTCTCAAACTACTTTAAGTAACTTTTGCTTCTCTTCTTGTGTGCCATAGTACTTTCTTAATTGACAACCTTATATCGTAAGTTGAAGTCATCAACTTTCTTAGTTGAGGATCTTATGTCATAACATTTTTTGCTTACATTCACTTCACTTCTCTACCTTCTCATCTTTGATGAACCTATTATCCTCTACTGTTTTCATCTCTAGTATCCCTTAACCTATTAATCACTTTTCCTAAAAAAAAAAAAAACAAACAAAACAAAACAAAACAAAACAAAAAAACAAAAACCAACAACAACAAAATTTAAAAAAAAACTGCAATATTCAATTATCCCTATCATTTTCTGCATTTGATCCTACTCAAGTTTCTCAATGAATTTGGGGAAAAATCATTGACTGAATTTCCTGCAAATTAAGTTCCATAGACTTAGTCCCTAGGACAAAGACAATATTTTCAACATTCCGAACTAAGCCACTGTTCACTCATCTAATAAGCCCCAAGACTTTCCTATGGTCACTCCCTCACATGCAAACCTTGTGCAGTATGTCACTAAAAACTTGATTAGTGCTCTTGGTTTTCCCCTTTTTTATGTCTCATATCCCTAAAATGCCATTTCCAACTATCATTCCTTTCATTCTTTACTCCTCTAATGAGGTAGCCCTTTTCCTTGCCATTTCCTCTGTATGCAACCTTGATGGCATTTGGTGCCATTTTTCCAAGAAAATTAATTCCTCTAAAATACTATTTCATATGTATATATATATATATATATATATATATATATATATATATATATATATATATATATATATATATATGTATATTGGATTTAACATATGTTACATGTATTGGGTCACCCACCATCTAGGAAAGGGGTTGGGGAGAAGGAGGGGAAAATTTGCAAGGGCCAATGTTGAAAAAAACTTATCCATGCATATGTTTTCTAAATAAAAAGCGATAATAAATAATTTAAAAAATATAAAATACTCATTTTAAATTATTTTCAACCATTCCTTATGTCCTGGCCTTTTATCTCCTGAGTCCAAATTTTCCTTTATCTCCCACATCCTCAGAAAATCTCTCCTCTTTTTTCTTGTGGCTCAATTCCTTGAGAATATCTTATATAATTTATGCCTTCCCTTTATTTCTTCTTATTTTCTTAACACTTAACAATCTGTTTTCTGAGTTTGTATTCAACCAGAACTTTGTGTACAAATTTACTAATGGTCTCTTAAATGCTCATGCTTAAGGCTTCTTCTCAGCCTGCATTCATTGGTATGTATGTATTGTTTCTGGAACTGTTGATTACCATTTAGTTTATTGTCTTTACTTACTAGAGTTTCATGGCTATATTCTTGGTTCTTTTCCTGCTAATTTGACTGCTACTTCCTGGTTTCCTTTGCTGGATCTTAATTTATCTCACGATCCATCTTGGATGATTGATATATGCTTCCCAGTTCTTATGCTTAGTCTTTTCTTTTTCTCTATAGTATTTTATTTGCTGAAATCATTATCATTTCAGGAATAGAAGAATTATCTCTATACTGACTATAAAATCTATTTACCTGGACCTATCCTCTTTCCTGACCTGCATTCTTACATCCATAACTGAATTTCCTACATCCATAATGAATGTTCCATAGCTATCTTAAAATTCATATTTAAAATGCTTCATTTATTATCTTTGCAAAATTGTTCTCTTTTATATTTCCCTATTCCTGTTCACATTACCAACATCTTTTTGTCACTTCAGCTTGAAACATGTCATTTATTCATGAGTTCTTTTCTCAGTCTTATACCCATGATCATTTTGTTGCCAAATTCAGTTAATTTTATATGTATATCATGTCTTACATTGGCTCTTTTCTCTCTCACATTATAATGACCTTGGTGCATGTTTTCATTATCTCATGCCCAAATACATGTCGTAGACTGCTAGATAGTCTGTCTGAATTAAATCTCTCTCTACTTTAGTTCATCTTCCATTCTCCTGTCAAGCTGATCTTTCTACAGTGTTGATCTAATCTTATCAATTCACCTTTTCAGTAAACTGCAATTATATTTTGTTACATACAGACTCAAATATAAAAGTCACTTTTTTTGTTCCAATGCTTTCATACTCTGGCCTCTCCCAACACTTCCAGCTTTCTTAGATCATATCCCTCACCTTATAGCCTGTAATGCAGGGAAACTGGGCTTTTTTGATGTTCCTTGAACAAGAAGCTGAATCTCTGGAATCCATAGATTTTTGCTGTACATCCACATGCCTGAGATGATTTCAAACTCCTTCTCTATGTTTTCTCTGCCTCTGGATTATTAAAAACCTCAATTAAATTCCTATCTTTTTTTCAAGAAATATTTCTCAATACTCAAAAATGATGCCACCTTCCCCCTGTTGATATCACTCATTAATTTTGTAAATAAATAATGCTATCATATATATATATGATATATATATGTATCATATATCAATGCTATCAGTTTGTTTGTAGTCTCCCCCATTGTATTGTGAGCTTCTGAGAGAGCAAATGATGCCTTTTGTTTGATCGCTTTTTTTTTCATATTTCTTGAAACATAATGTGTTTTAAAGAAATACTTTTGGAATGGGAATTTCAATTTAGAATGTGGGCCTATCTCAGGACTGTTTTTCTACACTTGTCTGATTGTTGTTCTTATGCTTTCCTCCTATTTTAAAAGCATGGGTTTTAAGGGAATGCAAATTATCCACCTTGATCTTTTAAGGTCATAATCTAATATATAATTAAAATCTCTGTTTCTAACTGCAGAGACAGTTATAAAAAAGCAAGAGTTTGTTAGAAATTAATTTTAAGCCCCATTTAATAACAATATAATAGTTCTTTAAAGAAATTTACTGATATAAATTTCCTAAGCAGTATCTCAGCTATCACGTCTGCCAGCCAATCTCTTCTATCTGAGCTGTTCGTTTTCTTTCTTAGATAAACAAGCAGAGCTAAAGAAAACTTCAAACCCTGTAGCCCCTCATTCCTGAATGAACTAGGGAGATAATTTGTTTTGCTGAGAATCCTTGTATTTGTTGGTTAATGACAGAATGTTGATTCTTTCCTAACTCAGTGGCGTTACCAAGTTATTTCATCTAGACTTGGAAAAATCCTTTGAGCTTAATTGGTCCAAATCATTACTATTCATTTTTTCAATAAAGAAAGCAAAGTTTAAAAGAGTGATGCAAATTATGCAAAGAAATATGGGTAGCAGGAAGGACAGTCAGAATTTGAACCCTTTCCGTTTAACCCTAAAGGTTTTTTTTTTTTCAGTTCAATATTATGATGTTTGGATAATATTGTTGTTACTTAAGGATAAATCACTTCTTCAGCCCCATATAGAGAGCATTATTTTTAATGTAATAAGAAACGACATCACATGTATTATTAAACTTAACCAGGATCAGGGAGCATGCTGAGGTAGGGGAAAAATATTTTGGGATCATCTTATTTAGGAGGCAGAAATGAAGATGCAAAGAACTCTCAGTTTGCACATCAGTGTTGATTTCTGAAATGGCAGACTGCATTTTGGGTCAGGGACAGAGGAGCACGCATTCTCAATCAGTGCTATTTATATAATTTTATTTTATCCCATTCTCTCAATAGAGAGAAGCATGTTGGGCCACATTAAGGAAAGGTGAAAAGGTGAGAACAGAAGCCAGGGATCTTTATTATCATATTCCTTTCCAAATCCAGTAAGAAATTGCAGACCCTGAACATGCAATGTTGTTATGAGACAGGAGGCAATTCTTGTGCTCATTAACAAATCTAGGCTTATATGCCAAACATACTATTTCTCAAGACAAAGATAGACTAAGTAAAACTATCTCCTTCCCATCTTCTTACAATGTAACCAATACCTGCCATATATGTGCCTAAAGATACTTTTTTGGACAAAATATCTCAGCATCAAAATTTCTCGTCTATTAATTTCACAATATATACCTTTAACTCAGTTAAGGTCAACAATTCTTAAGCAATTGTCCCAAACCCATTTGGGGCCTGGTAACTGAATGTGGGGGTCATGGAATTATGAATTGTTATCAGTGAATGTTGCATTTTATACTTAAATTTTGTACCTCCATATATGGATTAGCATAAAAATTTCTCAGGTGAAAGGTTAAAAGTGGGAACCCTTTAAGAAGCCTTGCCTTAAGTGATGCCCAAAGCAGGAAGAGTTGAGAAATAGTCAGCCAGCACTGGAGCAGGTTCAATGCCAGTTCTAGATGGCATTTGACACCTTATTCCTTTTCCTTGTGATGGGAAGTGTTATTTTTTGGATTACTGCGTACAGAAACAGGAATATTAGTTTTATTTACCTTGAATCACTCAGTCTCTTACATTTTTCCTTGTAACTATGTCCTGGCTTGCCCAGCTTCCTTCAGATCTTAGCCAAAGTCTTACAATTTTCAGAAGCTTCTGCCAGTTAGCCATTATCTAAACATCTCTTTTATGTATATATAATGCCTCCTTCTCTGTCCTATCTCTCTCTCATGTCTCTGTTTCTTTTCTCTTTCTGCATCTCTTACTCTCTGTCTCTTGCCTGCATTTGCAGTTTTTTGCTTGTTGGGAATCCACATTGACTTTGAACTTCTTGAAGCAGGCAGTGCTTTTGCCTTTCTTTACCTCCTCACACTCAGCACAGGGAATGGACCATTGCTTTTTAAGTGGCTGACTCTTTCATTTATCTCATTCAGTAAGATCTCATACAAGGCTCTAAGCATCTAATTATTGATTCTTTCCTGTTGTACAGATCTGTCTCAGGTACTAAGGCACAGTCACTTACCAGGTCGGTCTCTGTCAATACAGCAGAAAGTAGAACAGCAGCAATCTGTGTTGAAGCAGGAAAATATGACTGTATGACTGTGTGGGTCATATATAGGGGATGCAGGGATGTAGTTATTATGCTGGCTGTTTCTGAGCTCATCTCTCTGCCAGGGCTTCAATTATCATGTCATCTACAGAGAAATGGCTTGCTTGGGTTATCTGGGACCCAATTTTTTTAAAAGAACTTTTATCCCAAGTGTTTACACCTATCTAGACTACTGATTGCTTAAAGTCTTTAGTGTAGCATCAATGAGCAGGTGAGGAGAAGGCCTGTCAAGTGACTTGTAGGATGATGCAATAAGAGCATGTGAGCCAGAGGATTGTGTACCTAATTGATGTATGGTTCTGGTTATAGATGAGTCTCTCTTGAATAATTGACACAATTGGGCCTGTCTTTTATGACCCTCCCTATAGGCTCCTTATTTTGTATTTTGTCTAATGGAAAAGAAATTAAAAGTGAAATTTAGCACCAGAAATATTGAGGTTCCATGATTCCATATTAGGAACAGATGATCATTTGTAATCAAGATTACAATGTCTGTCCCCTGTAGAAAAGGAGGACCAACACCTGGGATAAAAGTCATGAAATATCCTGTGGTTTGAGGTGTTGGGTCAGAACATCCCACTTCTTTTCCAAACTTCTTTCCATATATAAACTTATACATATATTTTCCTTTCTAGATACCTAACTTCTTAATTCTATAATTCCTTTAATTGCCGGGACCTACTCTAACACCTAATGACTTTGTGACATGATACATGAGTACTGTTCTTCAATGTCCAAGAACAGCGACATTCCTTGCTGATCTAAGTTTGTCACCTGCTGTTTTTCTTTGCCTCTTATTCTTTCTCAGTCAAACAAGTCCCACCATGTTCCAGATATTCACATATGGTGATAAGGATCGAAAAGAAAATTAAATTTCTGCTCTCAAATATTTTCCTTTTTTTTTGTAAACTGAGAATTTATGTATACATATATATGTATATACATATTTATATTTATATTTGTGTGTATATATGTATCTATAACACAATTACAAAATGCTTCTTTTGTGTTTTATTTTTTCTTTTCTGTTTTTTTCTTTCAACATTTTTTATTTATATTTTTTTTCACAATATATATGCATGAGTAATTTTTTATAACATTATCCCTTGTATTCATTTTTCCAAATTATCCCCTCCTTCCCTCTACTCCCTCCCCTTGATGATAGGCAATCCCATACATTTTAGATATGTTACAATATAACCTAGATACAATATATGTGTGTAAATACCATTTTCTTATTGCACATTAAGTATTAGATTCCGAAGGTATAAGTAACCTGGGTAGATAGACAGTAGTGATAACAATTTACATTCACTTCCCAGTGTTCCTTCTCTGGGTGTAGTTATTTCTGTCCATCATTGATCAACTGGAAGTGAGTTGGCTCTTCTTTATGTTGAAGATTTCCACTTCCATCAGAATACATCCTCATACAGTATTGAAGTGTACAGCGATCTTCTGGTTCTATTCATTTCACTCAGCATCAGTTGATGTAAGTCTCTCCAAGCCTCTCTGTATTCCTCCTGCTGGTCATTTCTTACAGAACAATAATATTCCATAACCTTCATATACCATAATTTACCCAACCATTCTCCAATTGATTAATAATAACTTGGAGCATCTTTTCATGTGAGTGGAAATAGTTTCAATTTTATCATCTGAGAATTGTCTGTTCATATCCTTTGACCATTTATCAATTGGAGAATGGTTGATTTCTTATAAATTAGGGTCAGTTCTCTATATATTTTGGAAATGAGACCTTTATAAGAATCTTTAGCTTTAAAATATTTTCCCAATTTGTTACTTCCCTTTTGTTTGTACTGTTTGTACATTTGTATTGTTTGTACAAAACTTTTTAGTTTGATGTAAGCAAAATCTTCTTACCCAATCTGACAGGTGTGTAATGGTATTTCAGAGTTGTCTTAATTTTCATTTCTCTGATTAATAGTGATTGGGAACACTTTTATAAGAATGGAAACAGTTTCAATTTCTTCATGTGAATATTGTTTGTTCATATGCTTTGACCCTTTATTAATTGGAGAATGGTTTGATTTCTTAAAGAGTCAGTTCTCTATATATTTTGGAAATGAGGCCTTTATCAGAAACTTTAACTGTAAAAATGTTTTCCCAATTTATTACTTCCCTTCTAATCTTGTTTGCATTAATTTTGTTTGTAAAAAGCTTTTTAATTTGATGTAATCAAAATTTTCTATTTTGTGATTAATAATGATCTCTAGTTCTCCTTTGGTAATAAATTCCTTCCTCCTCCATAAGTCTGAGAGGTAAACTATCCTATGTTCCTCTAATCTATTTATGATCTCATTCTTTATGCCCAAATCATCTACAATTTCTTTAATTACCAGCATCTACTTTTCTTCCCCACCTCACCACATAATGATCCTAACCTTCATTTTGGAATGATAAATAACTACTTGTCTTCTATTTACAGCAACAGTGACATTCCTTGCTGATCTAAGTTTCTCATATTCTATTTCTCCTTGCCTTTTATTCTTTCTCAATCAAATACATTAAGCTCTAATATGTATCAGACATTGGGTTCACATATGGTGATAATGACCGAAATCAAAATGAAATTTCTGTTCTCAAATATTTTCCGTTTTTTTGGTAAAGTATAAGATATTATGTATATATATATATATACACACACACACACACATATATATATATATGTGTATATACAACATAATTACAAAATACTTTTTTTGTTTTGTTTTATTTCCTTTTTTATTTTGAACACATTGCTTTATGAATTATATTGGGAGAGAAAAATTAGAACAATATGGAAGAAAACCATGAAAGAGATAAAAAAAAAAGAAAAAAGAAGTGAACAAAGTATGTGCTGATTTACATTAATGTTCCTTATTTCTTTTTCTGAGTTCATATGGCATTTTCTGAATTGCTTTGAATCACTGAACCACTGTGAAGACTCAAGTCTTTCATAGTGGATCTTTGCACATTCTTGCTGTTATTGTATATAATGTATTCTTAGTTCTGCTTGTTTCACTCAGTATTAATTTGTGTAAGTCCTTCTAGGCTTTCTAACATTGGCTTGTTCATCACTTAGTATAGAATAATAATATTCCATTACTTACATGTATCACAAGTTGTCCAGCCATTCCCCAGTGGATGTATTTCTACTCACTTACTGATTGTTTACTCAAAAAAAAAAAAAAAGCTGCTACAAACATTTTTGCATATGTGGGTCCTTTTTTTCCTCCTTTATGATTTCCATGGAGTACTTATCTAGTAATGGAACTGCTTAGTGAAATGGTATGGCCATTCCATTGTTATATTCCTTTGGGTATAATTCCAAATTGCTCTCCAAAATGGTTGAATCATTTCACAACTCCTCCAACAATGCATTAGTGATCCAGTTTTCTCATATCACCTCCAACGCTTATCATCTTTTCCTGTTATCTCAGTTGACTTGAGAGGTTGTTTTTCTTTGCTTTTTAGAGAAATGCATTTAATTATTACTGGTTTAGAGCATTTTTTTTCATATAAGTATAGAGGGCTTTAAATTTGTCCTTTGAATATTGTTCATATCCTCTGTCAATTTAGGAATGACATTTATTCTGATAAATTTGACACAATTCTTTTTACATTTTAGAAATGAGTTCTTTTCAGAAACACTAGTTAAGTATTTTCCCCAGCTCTTTAGTTAACTTTTAATTTTTTTTCTGTGTCGTTTTGTTTGTGCATTTTTAATTTAATGTAAACAAAGTTGTCCATTTTGTCTTGTACAATGTTCTCTATTTCTTATTTGTTCATAACTTCTCCCTTCTTTAAAGATCCGATAGGTACATTATCTCTTGTTCTCCTAATTGTTTAAGGTTTCCTCATTTGTACCCAAATCATGTACCCATTTTGACCTTATTTTGATGTAGGGTGTGCAGTGTAGGTCTATGCTGAATTCCTGACTTATTATTTTCTAGTTTTCCCAGCAATTTTTGTCAAATAGAGAGTTCTCATTATAGAAGCTGGAGTTTAAGGGTTTATCAAACACTTGATTCCTATAGGAATTTTATTCATGTGTTCTGTATATCTAATCTATTTCACTGATCTGGCACTATATTTCTTAGCCAGTACCAAAAGGTTTTGATGGCGTTGCTGTATGTTATGGTTTTAGGTTTGGTTCTGCTAAGCTACCATCCTTCATATATTTTTTCATTAATTCCCTTAATATACTTGACTTTTTGCTCTTCCAGATGAATTTTGTTATTATTTTTTCTATCTAGAAAATAAATAATGTTTTGGCAGTTTGATGGATATTGCAGTGAACAAGTAAATCTATTTTGGTAGATTTGCCATTTGCATCATATTAGCTCAGCCTACCAATGAGCAATTTATATTTTTTCCAGTTGTGTACATCTCACTTTACTTGTATGCAAAGAATTTTCTAATTATGTTCATAGATTTCTTAGGTTTGTCTTGACAGGTAGATAATCACATATTTCATTTTGACAACAGTAATTCCAAATCGAATTTCTCTTGTATCTCTATCTGGTGGGCTTTGTCAGTAATATATAGAAAAGCTGATGATTTGTTTGTTTATTTCATATTCTACAACTCTGCTAAAGTTGTGAATTGTTTCCATTAGGGTTTTGGATGCTGTTATTGGATTCCAAACCAAAAGTTTGCCTATTTTATTGAATTTTTAAAATAAAATCAACTCTTAGTGTCATTTATGAGTTTTCTAGTTTGTTTAGTTTCTGTTTTATTAATTTAGCCTTGGAGTTTCAGAATTTCTAATTTGGTATTTAATTGGGGTTTTTAAATTTGTTCTTTTCCTAGAGGTTTTAGGTGCATATTCAATTCTTTGATCTTCTCTTTATGTTTTATTCAGGTACTAATTATCATTACAAAATTTCCTCTAAAAACTGCTTTGGCTACATCCCATAGTTTCAGGTATGTTGTCTCATTATTATCATTGCCTCGGATGAAACTGAGGATTGTTTCTGCGATTTGTTGTGTGACCCATCATTATTTAGAATTAGATTATGAAATTTCTAATCCATTTTTAGTCTATCTTTCTCTGCCCTTTTATAGAATATAATTTTTATTGTATTGTGTTTGTAAAGCAAACATTTTCTATTTCTTCCTTTTCAGATTTATATGTCCTAATACATGGTGCATAATGGCCCTAATACATGGTCAATCTTTTGTAGGTACCATATAGTACCAAGAAAACACTTGAATTCCTTTGATGTCTCTATTCAATTTTGTCTATAGGTCTATCATAACTAGGTTTTCTAGCCCCCTATTAATGTGCCTGATTTCTTTCTCATTGTTTATTTTGTGGTTAGATTTACATGATTCTGAGAGGGGAAGTTGTTGTCTATTTCTCCGTGTAACTGCCTTAATATCTTCTCTAGATATCTGAATGCTCTACCACTTGGTGCATATACATTTAATATCATTAATTCTTCATTATTTAATGAACCTTTAACAAGAGGTGCTTTGCTTTATCTTTTAGTTATATCTGTTTTTACTTTTACTGTATTTGAGATTACAGTTCCTAATGCTACTTTTTTATTTCCATTGAAGAACAATAATAAATTTAATTTCAGCCTTAAACTTTACTCTGTATCTCTCTGTCAAATGTGTTTTTTGTAAACATGTTCTAGCATTCCCTTTTTTAATCTACTCTAGTGTTTCTTCAGTTTCATGAGAAAGTTCATCCCATTCACAGTTGTGATTACCAGCTCTGTATTTCCCTTCATCTGATTTTCAACACTTTCTATAGTTTTATTTTCTCTTAGCATTTTTGCAACTATCACATCCCTATCTTATCTCCTATCACTCTCCCCCTCTTTTCTTAGTTTTTTTTTTTTTTTTTACTAACCCAGCCTAATACTTTATCTATTACTCTCTTCCCTTCTCTTCCCTTTCTTCCCTCTTGTTTCTGTCCTCTATTCTATGCAACCCCTCCCTTTTCTTCTTTCTTTCTCTTCCTTATTTATAGGTTTAGATACATTTCTTTATCCAGCTGAATGATTAAGTTATTCCCTCTTAAAACCAAAAGTGGAACAGGGAAATCACTAGGAACCACTATATAGAATTCCCAATACCCCTATTTTTGTCCACTAGCATTTTTATTTCCTTCAAAGGCTAATGGTACGCTATTTCAATGTCCGATTCTTTTTGTACAGCAAAATAACTGTTTGGACATGTATACATATATTGTATATAATTTATACTTTAACATATGTAACATGTATTGGTCAACCTGTTACCTAGACAGGGGGGTGTGTGGAAGGAGGGGAAAAATTGGAACAAAAGGCTTGACAATTGTCAGTGTTGTAAAATTACCCATGCATATATCTGGTAAATAAGAAGCTATAGTAGTAATAAAAAAATAAAAAATAAAAAAATATATATTAAAAACAAACAAACAAACAAAAGTGATGAGATCAAGCTTCAGACAATGCTAATCCCCTTCCCTCTTTTCCATTGGTTTTAATAGGTCTTTTGTGCCTGTTCATGTCATCTAATTTGTTCCACTACACCTCCCCTGCCCTCTTTTAGTACAGACCTTTTCCATCCATTAATATCTTTTTTTGATGTCACATCAGAGTCCATTCAGAAGTATACCTTCTGTCCATGTAATTTCCACACTGTCTGCTCTAGAAATAGATATAGTTCTCAAGAGTTACAGATATCATTTTCTTACCTAGGGATGTAAATAGTTTAACCTTTAAATTATTGATTTGTCTATATATATCTATATATATGTAATATTCTTAACTAAAGTGTAATGTTCTCTGGGAGTAGGTTTCTTGGGGAGCTTCTGGAGGCAGTTTTAGTTTCAGTTTAGAGGAATAATCACTTCAAATTCAGCCAGTAGTTAAAGTCCAAATCCTTTATTTTCTGTTCCAAGTATTGTCTCCTTCCTTGGGCCCGGTTAGCTTTCTTAGAAGCCTAGCTCTCTTCTTGGTTCCTGCTGCTAGTCCTTTGTCTCTGCCATTTTCTGCCTTTAGCTCCCTCCCAGCCAGCACAAAGGTAGAATATGGAATGAATCTGGTATGGATATGGATGTGTGGTTAATGCTTACAATTCCCCTAAAGCTTAGATATCATTCTGGAATTGGAGATGTGGAATGATGTACCAAATACCTAATTTTTTTTCCATTTTCCATTTTCCAAATATAAGTAGAGATAGTTTTCAACATTCATTTTTAGAAATTCTGAGTTACAATTTTTTTCTCTTTCCCCCCTCTTCAAGAGAGCACTCTATTACATGTATGTATATATGTTTGTGTATATATATATGTATATGTACATATATATATATATATAATCAGTATTTCTGTGTTGTCTCTTTTTACATTTCTTTTCTTTTTTATTCTAGCCTTTTATTTTCAAAATATATGCATGGATAATTTTCAACATTCAGGACTACAAAACCTTGTGTTCAAATACTTTCCCTCCTTCCCCTTTTTCCCCGAGTTGGTAATTGATCCAATATATGTTAAACATGGGCTATTCCTCTACATATATTTCCACAAATATGATGCTGCACAAAAAAAAATCAGATCCAACAGGAAAACAAAATTGCTAACTCATTTTCTTAAATGGGGTTGAATATCTTCAGCTATTTAATAACCTTAAACAGAATGATGGTTTCACTGGTACTCAGTTAATGTCAAATAAGACACTTTTCTGCAACTTCCAGGGAGAGATCCTTGAAAAATTAACTCCACACAGGATGGCTTCCTTCACTTTTGTAAAAATGATGATTACTTCAAATTGCCATTTGGAGCACATGGTAAATATTTAGCTTTGTGTCTCTCTATACACAAGTGAACATCTCTGAGTTGGCCATTCCTAGCATTGTTTTTGAGATGTTCAGAATTCTCACAATCTTCACACTCTATTTCATGGCCATCTTTTCTTCACCTGTGAAAATATCATCCAACCTTTGAAGACTTAGCAACATTGAATTTTGGGAATACATCACTTTGATCAAGAACTATGCTTTTAAAGGGAAGAGGCATGTTTGTGATTTCTGATCATGTCAGCAGTATAAACTTATTCTCTGGTTCTTAGAACTGTGAATTTGTCCTCCATTACTCCTACTCCCTCTCTTTATCCATCCTTTTCCCCAAGTTTGCTTTCTGTATTACCATGTGCTCATGAAAAGAGCTGGGTGAAATTTTAGATACCATGATGACTGAGTTTAATGCAATTTTTTGTTTTGTTATCTTAGCTATAGCCTTCAAATTAAATGGCAACTATATTGTGCTTTCTGAATCCACTTCCTCTATCATTCTCACCAGTGCTTCTGAGGAATCTTTAAGAATTTTCTCAAATATCTCAAACAATCAAAATCTCTTACCTCCCAGTCAACCATCTTGGTGATTAAAAAATGGAGGCCAGTTTCTTTTCCCTACCTCCTCTAATCTGATTGTATTCATATTTGGTCCATCACATTCTCTTTCTTCACTCCAGTTTTCTTTTAAAATTTTATTTGAAAGTTAAATTCTAAATAAAAAAGAAAAATACAGAAAAGAAACATTACATTTTCATGTGCATCGCCAGAACATGACACGATTCAAAATATGAAAGAATAAATAGAATTTTGTAGAAAATATGCAACAAATAGTTCATATTTTGTTCAGATTTATTCAATTTTCCTTTGCTTACTTGTAAGTTTTATTTATTCCTGTACTCTTTTCGCATTAATCTATTTTCCCTTCCTTCTTTGCTTTACTTTCAGAAGAATTCAATTTAATGTAGACATGTTTATATATACATATACCATATATATATACATATATTCACATATCTATTATCTTCACACATATAATATATACATTCATATTCATCTACGAGAGGCTGTTCTATGCTTTTCTCCACTTTTTTTTGAAGTTGCATCATAACATCCTTCATAAATACAAGTCTTTTTTATTTTACTAAATCCACAAATTCATCATCATTTGCCACGACATAGCAATCTTCCAAACTATTAACATTATTTTTAAAATACTCTAAAGCAATATTGATCAATCATTTAGAGTTAATTCTCTGATTTTTCTTTTTTCATAAATCTAATTTTGCTTTAACTTTGTCTGAGATCAATGATCATTTACCCTTGCTTTCTCCTAATAAATTGTACTCTTAATCAATATCTTTCTTTGTTTGTGTCTCTTATTTCCTATCACTCCCAATTCCTCTACTTTCCCTCTGCCTTCTATCTTGATTTACTATATGTTATCTTCTCCTGATCCAATTTGAGAATATCGAAGCCTTCCTCCTTTATTTAAATACTCTGTAACATTTTTTCTAACACTTACTTCATATGACATAATTACTTTAAAAAAACCTTTTTTGCTAAAATGCTTTTTAGAAACACATCATAAGTAAATCTCTCTTCAAGCATAACAACTCCTTTCTAAGAAGCCATGTGTATGTTTGTCTGTAGGAATGTGTGTATATATAGGTATATATATCTATATATCTGTATCTATCTATCTATCTATCTATCTATCTATCTATCTATCTATCTATCTGTATATGTGTATTATATATATGTGTGTGTGTGTGTGTCTTTGTGTGTGTGTGTTTGTGTTTATGTGTACATAGCCCTGTATGCATATATGTATTTGTGTACCAAATATGGGAAATTGCTTTGATTTTCTAGGTATTTTTTATAATTGGTCTTGTTTGTCTTAGTTCTCAGTTCAGATGTTAATGGATTGGAGTGGGTGAATGGGAACCTAGATTGTGGCCAATTAAAACAGAGAAAATATTTTGTAAGTTCAAAAGGGGTACAAAAAGAATATGCCGCAGTTTTATTTCATGGGCTTGATCTAGTTCTTGGATTGCCTCTTTTGGGCATAATCAGACTTTTTGCAAACCACACAATAATTGGGCTCTCTACAGTCATTTGCTTCTCACCAGATTCTGAGACAGCAGGAGAAGAATTTTTTGTTAACTTTGTAATCTCCTATCTACTGTGAGTGTCTCCATACTCAGGAGAGGCTTAACTGTGGTGGTCATTTTTAGGTGATGAATGATGACTATTCCATGAGAGAGGGCCTTTCCCTGTACAATTATTTCCCATTGTAAGTTTGGCTTTTTACTTTTTTGCTCTGGTTCCTAAACACTGAGATTTTTTTGTTAATGCAATATATCTAGCTTGATCATCTAAGGACTGTTACTAAAATATTTAAAACCATTATTTCCTATGATTAGAGATCCCAAAACTTTAGACTTTGTCAGGAAGCAATTTTTAAATCCATTGGATGGTAATATGATAAGGAAAATTCTTATATGCAGCAGATTTACTAGTGAACTTCTCAGCCAGTCACTCTCCTAGTTTGGAGGCTCCTTTCTAGCCAGGGAACATTAAGGAGGTGGCCCTTCCCTCCTCCCCCAGTACAAAGAATGGGATGCCTAACATAGATTTCTGGGTTGTCAGGAGTCTCAGAGACAGAATCTTTGCCATATGCACAGCAGAACAAAGAAGATTCAAAATATGAAATAATATATTTGAAGAAAGCTTATAGAATAAATACTATGTATTATATTCAGAGGAGATCATTTTTTCTTTGCTATATTATAGGTTTTTCTGCTCTTTGTGCATTTTTTATTTTCTTCTTCATTCCAACTTTTCTACCTCTCCATGTACCCCAAGTGATCTACAATTAAGCAAAGATATATTCATATATATATATTTACACATATACATATGCACATATATAGACATATATAGGTACACACCTATATGAATAGATCCCTACATTCATAGACAAAAATGCGTACGTAGATATTTTTATAATGCCATTCTAAGGACATTGTTTGTCTTGTGTCTCTGAATATGATTAACATCATCCTTTATAAATCCAACACTTTACATATTTTTCTAAATCCACCAAGACATCATTTTGCTACAACTTAGCCTTATATTATCCAGCTATTTTAAGCAAGCTAAAACAATATTGGTCAATGTAGTTCACCTATAGCATAATTTCCTGATTTTTCTCTTTTGAATAAACCTGTTTTAGCTTTAATTTTGACTGAAATTAATGCTTACTATCATCACTTTTGGGTAATATATTCTGCTGATCATTTTTATGTTTGTTTGCATCTCTTATTTTCTTTCACTGCTGACAGCTCTGCTTTATTTCTACCAGCTTTTTTGCCTTGTTACTACTTTAACAATCTTCCCTCCAGGGTTCACTCCCTTTTTCTCTTACTTCTACTCTGTTCCTCATTCTTTATCCAATTTGCATAGTCTACACACCTTATATCATGCCCATCTATGTCCTCCATCCTTTTCCTTGCTCCTCTTATTTCTTTATAAATTTAAATACTTTTTATACTCTTTTAGATATATTTTGAAAATATATTCTATCTGCTCTAGTTGTGAGGAGGGCCACAGTTATGGTCCCAGGATTGAATGTTTATTTTATGCTCTACATTCACAACTCTAGTTTGTGCAAGAAATCAGGAGAACTTTGAAATTTTTGAACTACTATGGCATCTTCCCAGTATCCTCTGAACATATTGTGTATGGGTAGGCATTACATGATAATGGAGATTCAGTAACTTTTTAAATGCTTAACAAGCACAAGAATTGGGGACCTGCTTATTAATGCTGACGAGAATAATTGGGCTGACTGTTGGATAACAAAGAACGAGTAGCGCTGAGGTATGTATCATCCACATTTTTATGGATTTAAAATACAACATACAGAATATACAAATGGGACTGAATGTATTAAACAAAACAAAGGTGGCCACTAGGAGCAGGATAGCTTGAGTTGCCCTCTTTTCAGGGGATATTTTTGTTGAGTTGTTCTTATTATGTATATGATTAACATTTCTCCTGTGTCTATATAGGATTAAGACCATATGGACACTAGAAGCAGTCATGAGACCTGCAAAGAAAGTATCATGGACAAATGTTACAATTTGAAATTTTATATGATTATTATTATAAACATCTAGAATTCCATACCCAGTCCTGCATCCATCTTTACTGACTGTGCTGTTCTTTGGACCATCATGTTGTAGAAATGGAAGCATATGGATTATTAGATGGAACATCCAGCATAGAACAATGCATCTAATGATGGTCTTTGGTGCTTTAATTTTCAGCTGTGCCCACATGGATTTGTTGGGACTAATAGTAATGGCCTGGAAGACACTCAAGAGGCAGGTGCTGTTTAAGGAGAGACCCCGGGTTAGTAACTGCATATATGTTATGATTTTAATCTTAGTTCTGTCCAGGACACATTTTACTTTCCAAAGCCTTGTTATGGTAGGAATTCCCCCAAAGAGAAGTACCATGGCATTGGAAAAGGCTAACTGGATGATAATTACATTTTTAGGTCTTACTGTATGAGCAGTCAGGAAATTAAAGCTGTTTAGGATGAGGAGAGTTAAGTTCCCCAGGAATCCAATTCCAGTTAGTTGCAGGTAGGCTATCCCCAGAATTTCATCCAAGGTCAGCATTCTTTACATCATGAAGATGATTTGCTGCCAATCTCGAGGAGACCTATGGGTAAAAACATGAAAATATGCTTGTGACATACTGTGATTTTCCCCCTGAAATTCTATGATTTCCAGTATGAACATATAGTCTAAATGATTTCAAGAATGCTAAGATTTACCGAAAGAATGAACAACAAGAAGGAGAATAAGAATCTCAACCCTTGCTGTCTAACTCTGAAGTCTTTTTTCCAGCTCAGTTTGATGCAGCTTGCATAAATATTCTTGTTCCTGGAGGGCAGAACATTCTTCAGCCCCATATAGAGAGCTTTATTTTTAATGTAAGAAGAAACTAAATCACTAGTATTAAAGTTAACCAGGATTGGGGAGTATGCTGAGGTAGGGGAAAATATTTTGAGACCATCTTCTTTAGGAGGCAGAAATGAAGATGCAAAGAACTCTCAGTTTGCACATCAGTGCTGATTTCTGAAATGGCAGACTCTGCATTTGGGGACAGGGACAGGAGAGCCCGCATCCTCACTCAGTGCTATTTGCATCATTTTGTTTTGTCCCATTCTCTCAATATAGGGAAGCATGTTGGGCCACATTAAGGAAAGGTAATGGATCAGGATAGGGAAAAGGTGAGAACACAAGCCAGGGGTCTTTATTGTCGTAGTGCTTTCCCAATCTAGTGAGAAATTGCAGATTCTGAACATGCCAGATTAAGTCATTAGACAGGAGGCAATTCCTGTGCTCAGTAACAGATCTAGGCTTATATGCCAAACATGCTATTCCTCAAGACAGTGATAGACTAAGTAAAACTATGTCCTTCCCATCTTCTTCCAATGTAACCAATACCTGCCATGTTTATGCCTAGACATACCCTTTGGACAAAATATGTCAGCATAAGACTTTCTTATCTATTAATTTCATACCGATCTATACCTTTGACTCAGTTAAGGTTAAAAATTCTTAAGCAATTGTCACAACCCCATTTGGGGCCTGGTAACTGAATGTTGGTGTCATGAAATTATGAATTGTTATGAGTGAATGTTGGGTTTTATACTTAATTTTTATACCTCCATATATGGATTAGCATTAAAATGTCTCAGGTGAAAGGTTAAAAGTGGAACTGTTTAAGAAGCCTTGCCTTAAGTGAAACCCAAAACAGGAAGAGTTGAGAAATAGTCAGGCAGGACTGAAGTAGGTTCAATGCCAGTTCTAGATGGCATTTGATGCCTTATTCCTTTTCCTTGTGATGGGAAGTGTTATTTTTTGGATTACTGTGCACAGAAACAGGAATATTAGTTTTATTTACCTTGAATCACTCAGTCTCTTACATTTTTCCTTGTAACTATGTCCTGGCTTGCCCAGCTTCCTTCAGATCTTAGCCAAAGTCTTATAATTTTCAGAAGCTTCTGCCAGTTAGCCATTATCTAAACATCTTCTCTTTATGTATATTTTATGCCTCCTTCTCTGTCCTTATCACTCTCTCTGTGTCTCTGTCTCTTTCTCTTTCTGCCTCTTCCCTGCATTTGCAGGTTTTTGCATATTTGGGATCCCATAATCTTTGAACTTCTTGAAGCAGTCAATGCTTTTGCCTTTCTTTACCTCCTCTCACTCACCACTGGACATGACCATTGCTATGTGTCTACTTTGCCTTTTCAGTGGCTGGCTTTCATTTAGCTCATTCAGGAAGATTTTATGCAAGGCTCTAAGCGTCTAATTATTGATTCTCTTCTGTTGTACAGATCTGTCTCAGGTACTAAGGCACAGTCACTTACCAGGTCGTTCTCTGTCAATACAGCAGAAAGTAGAACAGCAGCAATCTGGGTTGAAGCAGCAAAATATGCCTGTATGACTGTGTGGGTCTTATATAGAGGATGGTCAGGGATGCAGTTATTATGCTGGCTGTGTCTGAGCTCATCTCCCCATTAGGGCTGCAATTATCATGTCATCTGCAGCAAAATGGTACTGTTTGCCTGGGTTAACTGGGACCCATTTAAAAGAAAATGAACTTTTATCCCAAGTGTTTACATTATTTAGATTATTGATTGCTTAAAGTCTCTAGTGTAGCATCAATGAGCAGGTGGGGAGAAGCAAAGCAATGAGGAACTGTCAAGTGACTTGCAGGAAGATGCAATAAGAACATGTGAGCCAGAGCATTGTGCACCTAATTGATCTTCAGCTCTGGTTATAGATGATTCTCTCTTATATAATTGATACCATTGCGTCTCTTTTTTTTAGGACTGTCCCAATAAGCTCCCTATTTTGTATTCTGAGGAAGTGAAAATAAATTAAAAGTCAAGTGTAGCCCCAGAAAAAATGAGGGCTAATTCCACATTAGGAACTGATGATCACCTCTGGTCAAGATCACCTCAACTTTTATCTCCTACAGAAAAGGAGGATCAACACTTGGAACAAAACTTATGGAATGTCCCGTAGTTTGCGGTGTTGGGCCAGAACATCACACTTCTTTTCCCAACTACTTTCCATATATGAGCACACTGAAACTTCTATATATTTTCCCACTCTAGTCTGCTCTTATTGGGAAAAAAAGTTGGGAAAAAAGTGTGATGTTCTTATCTACCCCCTCAATCCACAAGATATTTCATGAGTTTTATTCCAAGTGTTGGTCTTCCTTTTCTGTAGGGGATAGAAGACCTAACTTCTTAATTCTAGAATTTCTTTAATTACCAGTGGCTACTTTTCTTCCCCACCTCACCACATAATGAGCCTCACCTGCATTTTGGAATGATAAATAAGTACTTGTCTTCCATGGACAAGAACAGTGACATTCCTTGCTGATCTAAGTTTCTCATATGCTATTTCTCCTTGCTTCATATTCCTCCTCAATCAAATGTATTAAGCCGTATTATGCACCAGACATTGGGTTCAATTTGGTGATAACAAATGAAAAGAAAATGAAAATTCCTATTCTCAAATATTTTCCATTTTTTGGGGGTAAAGTATGATAGTTTATACATGTATATATCTATTTACATTTGTGTTTATATATGTATATATAAAACAATTACAAAATGCTTTTCTGTTTTGATTTGTTTTATTTTATTTTATTTTTATTTTTAACACATTGCTTCATGAATGATGTTGGGAGAGAAAAATTAGAACAATATGGAAGAAAACCATGAAAGAGATTAAAAAGACAGAAAAAAAGAATTGAACATAATATGTGCTGATTTACATTCATATTCATTGTTTCTTTTTCTGGGTTCAGATGGCATTTTCTGAATTGCTTTGAATCATTGAACTACTGAGAACACCCAAGTTTTTCATAGTGGATCTTTGCACATTCTTGTTTGATTTTCAATCTTCATACTCTATTGAATAACATGTTTCCTTCACCTGAGAAAATATCCTACAATCTTTGGAGACACAGCAACACTGAGTGTTGGGAACACATAACTTTGATCAAGAACTATTCTTTCAAAGGGAAGAGACGTTTGTGATTTCTGATCATCTCAGCAGTATTCATTTATTCTCTGGTTCTTAGAACTGTGAATTTCTCCTCCATTACTCCTCTCCCTCTCTTTATCCATTCTTTTCCCCAAGTTTCCTTTCTGTATCATCATGTGCTCAAGAAAAGAGCTGGATGAAATTGAGATACCATGATCACTAAGTTTAATGCAAACTTTTGTTCTGTTATCTCAGCTGTAGCCTTCAAAATTAAAAGGCAAATACCTTAAGCTTTCCAAATCCACTTACTCTCTCTTTCTCACCAGTTCCTTCGAGGAATTTTTAAGAATTTTCTGAAATGTCTCAAACAACCCAATTCTCCTATCTTCCTAGTCAAGCACCTTGGTGCTTAAAAAATGGAGGCCATTTGCGGAGAGTATCTTTTCCCTGCCTCCTCTAATCTGATTTTATTCATACTTGGTCCATCATATTCTCTCTCTTCACTCCAGTTCTCTTTTAAAATTTTATTTATTTGAAAGTTAAATTCTAAATAAAAAAGAAAAATGCAGAAAACAACAATACAGTTTCATGTGCATAGCAGACCATTAGACAAGATTCAAAATATGAAACAATAAGCTTCATTTTGAAGAAAATATGTAACAAATAGTGTATATTATGTTCAGATTAATTCATCTTTGCTTCCTTGTAAGTTTTCTTTGTTCTGTGCTGTGCACCTTTTGAATTACTCTATTTTCCCTTCCTTCTTCCTCCTGCCTTCAGAAGACTTCAATGAAATGTAGACATTTTTATGTATACATATGCTACATATATACACATATACAGATAATTATAATCGTCATATATATGTATATCAAATATATACAATCATATATATCAATATGAGGTGGTTCTAAGCATATTGGTTCTCTCTTTTATTGAAGTTGGATCATATCATCCTCCAAAAATATAAATCTTCCCATATTTTCCGAGATCCACCAATGCATTATCATTTCCTACAACATAGATATATTCTAAATCTATCCAATGTAATTCTTTTAAATAGTCTAAAGCAATATTGATCAATCATTTGAGTAATTCTATGATTTTCCTTTTTTCATAAATCTATTTTTGCTTTAACTTTGTCTGAGATCAATACCCTTGCTTTTTTCCTAATAAATTGTACTCTTAATCATTATTTTTGTTTGTTTGTGTCTCTTATTTCATATTATTCCCAATTCCTCTCCTTTTACCCTCTATCTTGATTTGTTATATGTTATCATATCTCACTCATCTTTTCCCATGATCTTGATCCAATTTCTGTTAATCTACACAGCTATCTATACTATTTCAATCATTGCTACCATATTCCTCCTCCTCTATAAAGTTACAAAAAAAATACCTTTTATATAGAAAAACACACTCATACACACACACACTCCCCCCACCCCCAGACACACATGATGTATTCTTTCTTTAACCTACTCCTGCTGGGAATGTAGGGAATGTACTTCCTCCATTATCTAATTACTCTATAATGTCTCTTCTAGCACCTCCTTCATATAACATAAATACTTAAAAAAACCTGTTTCTTAACTTGCTTTTAGAAACACATCATATAGAAACCTCTCTTCAAGCTTAACTCCTTTCTAAGAAGCCATGTGTATGTTTGCATGAATGTGTGTATTTATAGGTATATACATATATGTGTGCATATGTATGTACATAGACCTGTGTGCATGTATGTATGCATGTGGCCAATATGGGAAATTTGTTTAGATAATCTATATTTTTTTATAATTAGTCTTGTTTGTCTTAGCTCTCAGTTCAGGTGTGAATGGATTGGAATGGGCCGATGGGAAACTAGATTGTGGCCAATTGAAACAGAGAAAATATTATCTAAGTTCAAAAGGGGTACTTAAAGAATATGCTGCAGTTTTACTTCATGAGTTTTATCTAGGTCCCGGATTGTCTCTTTTGGGCATAATCGGATTTTTTGGAAACCACAGAATAACTGGACTCTGTGTAGTCTTTTGCTTCTCACCAGATTCCAGGTTCTGAGACAACAGCAGATGAATCTTATATTAACTTTGTGTGCTCCTGTCTCCTGTCAGTGTCTGCATACTCAGGAGAGGCTTAACTGTGGTGACCATTTTTAGGTGATGAATGATGACTATTCCACGAGAGCTAGGGGCCTTTCCCTGTAAAATTATTTGCCATTAAAAGTTTGGCTTTTTACTTTTTTGCTCTGGTTTTTAAGCACTGAGATTTTTTGTTAATGCAAAATATCTATCTTGGTCATCTAAGGACTGTTACTAAAATATTTAAAATCATTATTTCTTATGATTAGAGACCCCAAAACTTCAGACTTTGTCAGGAAGTAAATCCATTGGATGACAATATAACAAGGAAAATCCCGATATACAGCAGTTTTACCTCTCAGCCAGTCACTCTCCTCATTTGGAGGCTCCTTTCTAGCCAGGAAATATTAAGGAGGTGGCCCTTCTCTCCTCCCCAAGTAGAAAGAATGGGGTGTCTATCACAGATTTCTGGGTTGTCTAGAGTCTCAGGGACAGAATCTTTGCCATATGCACAGCAGAACAAAGAAGATTAAAAAATGGAAACAATTAGATATATTTTGAAGAAAGCTTATAGAAGAAATCCTATGTATTGCATTCAGAGGGGATCATCTTTTCTTTGCTACATTGTAGGTTTTTCTGCTCTTTGTGCATTTGTATCAATAGATCCCTATACTAATAGACATAAATTTTTTGAGCTATTCTGTCAACTTCCCAGAATCCTCTGTACATATTCTATGTGGATATACATTACAGAATAAGGGAGATTAAGTAACTTTTAAAACTCTCAAAAAGCACAAGACCTAAGGATCTGGTTACTAATGCCGATGAGAATAAAAAGGCTGGCTTTTGGATGACAGTGAGAGAAGGGCTGTGGTGTATATATCATCCAAAGCCTTGGGGATTGAATGTAAAACATATACAGAATAAAAATGAGACTGAACATATTAGGCAAAACAAAGGTGGTCACTAGAAGCAGGATAGCTTGGTTTACCCTAGTTTCAGAGAATATTTTTTGGTGGAGGTGCTATTATTCATAACTGATTTTTCTCTCCCAATATGATTTTTAAAGCAATATGCTTAAAAAATTAGTAAAACAAACAAAAAATTCCCTGCACAAGCTACACATTTTATCCTCTTCTTGTTAATCTACACACCCTCCTATACATGTCTTCAATCCTATTCCTTATCTTTATTTCTTTAAAATTTAAATCATTATGTCTTTCGAGATATATTTAAAGAGAGTCAAGTAAAGTTTCCTCTTTTTCCCATTTATACTCAGAGTAGGATTTGAGAAGTACCCCCTCTCCTTCTAACTAACTCTATTTAACTTCCTGAGCCTGGAGATAATCTGGTATCTTTCTTCAGATATTCTCAAGTTGTCCTAAGAGGACTATTGTTCTGCCCAACTAGTTCCTTATATGTATCTGAGGTGCAGTGGGGGAAATCTGGAGAGTTGTGAATTTTATGACCTGTTCTGCCACCTTGCAATAATTCTCAGTAGATCTTCTATGTGGATCAGCGTTACAGGGTAAGGGAAATTGAGTAGTTTTTCAAATTATCCTTGAGCACAGAAACTGGGGATCTGGTTATTAATGCTGATCAGAATAAAAGGGCTGACCGTTGGATAACAAAGAGAGAGAAGGGCTGATGTATGTATCATCCAAGTGTTTCTGAATTTAAAATAGGACATAAACAGAATAAAAATGGGACTGAATATATTAAACAAAACAAAGGTGGCCACCAGAAGCAGGATAGCTTGGGTTGCCCTAGTTTCAGGGGATACTTTTGTGGAGGTGCTCTTACTATGTATATGATTGACACTCCTCTTGTGTCTGTATAGCATTAAGACCATATGGATGCTAGAAGATGTCATGAGGCATGCAAAGAAAGTATCGTGGACACATGTTATGATTTGAAATTTTATACGATTATTATTGTACATGTCTAGATCTCGATACCCAGTGTTGCATCCATATTTATTCACCGTGCTATTCTTTGGGCCATCCTGCTGTAGAAATACAAGCATATCTAATAGTAGATTAAAGATCCAGAATAGAACAATGTATGGAATAATGTACTTTTTTGCTTTTATTTTCAGCTGTACCCATGTGGAGGTGTTAGGACTAATAGTAATGGCCTGGAAGACACTCAAGAGGCAGGTGCTGTTTAAGGAGAGACCCCGGGTTAGTATCTGCATATATGTTATGATTTTAATCCCAGTCCTGTCCAGGACACATCTTACCTTCCAAAGCCTTGTTATGGTAGGAATTCCCCTAAAGAGAAGTACCATGGCATTGGAAAAGGCTAAATGGATGATAATTATATTTTTAGGTCTTACTGTATGAGTAGTCAGGAAATTAAAGCTGTTTAGGATGAGGAGAGTTAAGTTCCCCAGGAATCCAATTCCAGTTGGATGTAAGTATACTATTCCCAGAATTTCATCCAAGGCCAGCATTCTTTACTTCACGAAGATTATTTGCTGCCAAACTCAAGGAGACCTATGGTTAAGAACATGAAAATATGCTTTTACATACTATATTTTCCCACTGAAAGTCCATGCTTTCCAGTATCATGAGGAACAACAAAGTTTCTATGATTTATTATTTAAATTCAAAATTTCATTCTTTGTTGAAAATATTCTATTATTCCATCTTTACATATACCTGAAGATCTCTCCAATACAGTGTTGACTATAGTGTCAAGAAGACCTGGATTCAAATGCAGTCTCTCACACTTACTAGTTTTGTGATCCTTGGTTAGTCTTGTTTGCTTCAGGAGAAGTAAATAACAAACCAGTCCAGTAGTTTCTCCAAGAAAACCCCACAAAGCCACAAAGATGTGGATAAAATTAAATGATAAAAACAACATAAAATATGATCAATGAACTTATTTATTTATTTTTTTTTGTTTTCAATGACCTTCATTCCTATCCTTTTCATTCATTCATTTATTTATTTATTTATTTATTTATCTATCTATCTATCTATCTATCTATTTATTTATTTATTTATTTGATCTTATGACAGCTAAACTCTCTTCTTTCCCTCACGTTACATGTAAATGTCCATATTCAGGACACTAAATTATATTTTGTCAATTACTTTTGTGTCCCTCGTTCATTTCTTCCTGTGACTTGTATTATCTTCTTTTATATGTCTTCTTCATATGTCTCTGAAGAACTATATAGGAAATCTAGAATAATTCCTGCATAGATCCAATACTAAATTCTAACATTTAATCTTACTCAGAATCCACTTTGCTCAAGGTTAGTTTTCTATTTTATCCTACTTTAACAAGTGGCTCACAATCAACCTACTTTAAGTAATCTTCACATCTCTTTTTGTGACTCATAACACAAAATCCTTTGATCTTTTTAGTTGAAGACCTTCTATTGTAACTCTTCTTGTTTATTTATTCATTTCATTTGTCCATCTTCTCCTCTTTGATGAAGCTATTCAACTTCACCGTTCTCTTCCCCATAATGCCTTAATCTATTATTTTTTCACGGGTCTTGTCCTAGAAAACTCATTCATAAATTATTCCCATTCATCTTCTTCATTTGAGCCTACTCAAGTTTCTAAATGAATTTTTGGAAAAAAATATTGACTGAATTTCCTGAAAATTAAGTTCCATAGTATATAGTTGGTCCATAAAACTATCCAATATCCAAAATCGACCCACCATTCACTCATCTAATAAGTCCCAAGACTTTCCAATGACACTATTTCAAGTACAAACTTTGTTGCAGTATGACACTAAAAACTTGATTAGTGCTCTTTGTTTCCCCGGTTTTTTACATCTCATGTCCGTAAAATGCCATTTCCACCTATCATTCCTTTCATTCTTTTCTCCTATAATGATGTAGCATATTTCTTTGCCAGTTCCTCTATATGCAATTTTGATGGCATTATGTGCCATCTTTCAAAAAAAATTATTCCCTCTAAAGTACTCATTTTAAATTATTTTCAACCATTCCTTTTTCCTGGTCTTTTATCTCTTCTTTTTGTGGCTAAATTCCTTGAGAATATCTTATACAACAGGTGCCTTCTCTTTATTTCTTCTTATTTATTTATTTTTTCCCTGAGGCTGGTGTTAAGTGAATTACCCAGGGTCATACAGCTAGGAAGTGTTAAGTGTCTGAGACCAGATTTGAACTCGAGTCCTCCTAAATTCAAGGCTGATGGTCTATCCACTGCACCACCTAGCTGCCCTTTCTTATTTTCTTAATCCTGAAAAATCTGATTTCTGTGTTTGTATTCAACCAGAACTTTTCTTTACAAATTTCCTAATGGTCTCTTAAATGGTCACCCTTTTGGCCTCTTTTCAGCTTATTCATTGATATTTACCTGCTGCTTTTGCACCTGTTGATTAACATTTAGTTAATTGTCTTTACTTTCTAGATTTTCATGGCTATATTCTTGATTCACTTCCTGCTAATTTGACTGCTACTTCCTAATCTCCTTTGCTGTATCTTAATTTACCTCATAATCTACCTTGGGTGGTTGATATATGCTTCCCTATTCCTGTGTTAGGTCTTTTCTTTTTCTCTATAGTATTTCATATATACTATTGTATATACTATACTTCATATAGTATTGAAATCATTATTATTCCAAGAATAGAAGAATTATATCTATATTGATTATAAAATCTATTTACCTGGACTTATGCTGTTTCCTGACTGCCATTCTTACATCCATAAATGAATTTCCTACATCTCATAATGAATGTTCCATAGCTGTCTTAAAATTAATATTTAAAAGGCTTAATTTATTATCTTTCTCTCCAAAACTTTCCTCTTTCATATTTTCTTATTCCCATTATTACTGCCAATATCTTTATTTGTCACTTTGGCTTGAAACATGTCATTTATTCATGAGTTCTCTTCCTACTCTTACACCCATGATCATTTTTTTTGCCACATCCTGTTAATTTTATATTTGTATCATGTCTTACATTGGCAATTTTCTCTCTGACATTATAATCATCCTGTTGCATGTTTTCATTATCTCATGCCCAAATAAATGTCATAGACTGCTAGATAGTGTCTCTGAATTAAATCTCTCTCTACTTTAGTTCATCTTCCACGCACCTGTCAAACTGATCTTCCTACAGTGTTGGTCTAATTTTATCAACTCACCTTTTCAGTAAACTACAATTACATTTTATTACATTCAGACTAAAATGTAAAATTCACTTTTTAAAAAAATTCAAATCCTTTCATGCTCTGGCCCCTCCCAATACTTCCAGCTTTCTTAGACCATATCTCTCACCATACAGCCTGCAATGCAGGGAAACTGGCTTTTTTGATGTTCTTGAACAAGAAGTTGAATCTCTGGAATCCATAGATTTTTGCTGGACATTCACATGCCTGAGATGATTGCAATCTCTTTCTCTACCTCATCTCTGCCTCTGGCTTATTGAAAACCTCAAATAAAATTCCATTTTATTTCAAGAATTCTTTCTCTCTACTCTAAAATAGTGTTATTTTCCTTCTGTTGATTTCACTCATTAATCTTATAAATAAATAATTTGTTGATATCAGTTTGTATGTATTCTCTTCTATTGTACTGTGAGCTTCTGAGAGAGTAAATGATATCTTTTGTCTTTTGTTTGATCACTTTTTTTTAAAAAGCATATTGCTTGAAACATAGTGTACTTTAAAGAAATACTTTTGGAATGGAAATTTCAATTTAGAATGTGGGCCTATCCCAGGACAGTTTTTCTACTGTCTGATTGTTGTTCTTATGCTTTCCTCCTATTTTTAAAGCATGGGTTTTAAGAGAATGCAAATTATCCACCTTGATCTTTTAAGGCCATAATCTAACATATAATTAAAATCTCTGTTTCTAACTGCAGAGACAGTTATAAAAAGGCAAGATTTTGTTAGAAATTAATTTTAAGCCCCATTTAATCACAATATAATAATTCTTCAAAAATTTTTACTTACAGGGATTTCCTAAGCATTATCTCAGCTATCACGTCTGCCAGCCAATCTGTTCTACCTGAGCTGTTCTTTTTCTTTCTTGGGACAAAAGGAGCAGATCTAAAGAAAACTTCAAACTCTGTAGCCTCTTATTCCTGAATGAACTGGGAAGGTAATTTGCTTTGCTGAGAATCCTTGTATTTGTTAGTCAGAGACAGAATATCGATTCTTTCCTAACTCATTGGAGTTACCAAAATTTTACATCTAGGCATCTAGGCTTGGAATAATCCTTCGAGCTTAATTGGTACAAATCATTACTATTTAATTTTTTTTTAATAATGAAAGCAGAGTTTAAAAAACTGATGCGAATTGCCAAAACAAAACAAAACAAAACAAAACAAAACAAAACAAAACAAAAAAAAAAAAAAACATGGGTAGCAGAAAGGAGAACAGAATTTGAACACTTTTCATCTAACCCTAAAGTCTTTTATTTCAGCTTAATATTATGGTGTTTGGACAAAATTGTTGTTACTTGAGGGTAGATCATTGCTTCCTTCCCATATAGAGAATATTATTTTCAGTGTAAGAAGAAACTAAATCACTTGTATTATAAAACTCAACCAGGATCAGGATTCTTGCTGACGGAAGGGAAAAATACTTTGGGATCATCTTATTTAGGAGGCAGAAATGAAAATGCAAAGAAGTCTTAGTTTGCACATCAATATTGATTTCTGAAATGGTAGACTGCATTTTGGGACAGGGACAGGATAGCACGCATTCTCAATCAGTGCTATTTGCACCATTTTATTTTCCTCTCATTCTCTCAATATAGAGAAGCATATTGGGCCACATTAAGGAAAGGTAATGGATCAGGACAGGGAAAAGGTGAGAACAGAAGCCAAGGGTCTTTATTATCGTAGTCCTTTCCAAATCCAGTAAGAAATTGCAGACCCTGAACATGCCATGTTTAGTCATGAGACAGAAGGCAATTCCTGTGCTCATTAACAGATCTAGGCCTATATGCCAAACATGCTATTCCTCAAGACAGAAACAGACTAAATAAAACTATCTCCTTCCCATTTTCTTCCAATGTAACCAATACCTGGCATATAGTGAAGCCCAGAGCAGAAAGGGTTGAGAAATATTCAGCCAGCACTGGAGCAGGTTCAATGCCAGTTCTAGATGCCTTATTCCTTTTTATTGTGATTGGGAGTGCTATTTCTTGGACCATTGCATAGAGATATAGGAACATTAGGTTTATTTTTCTTAAATCACTCAGTCTCTTACACTTTTCCTTATAAACTGTGTCCTGGCTTGCCCAGATTCCTTCAGATCTTAGCCAAAGTCTTATGTTTTTGAAGAAGCTTCTGCCAGTTAGCCATTATCTAAACAACTCTTTTATGAATATATTATGCCTCCTTCTCTGTCCTTATTGCTCTCTCTGTGTCTCTGTCTCTTTCTCTCTTTCTGTCTCTTGCCTGCTTTTGCAGTTTTTTTTCATTCCATAGACTTTGAACTTCTTGAAGCAGGCAGTGATTTTGCCTTTTTTATCTTCTCTCACTCAGCACAGGGACTGGACCATTGCTATGTGTCTACTTTGCTTTTTGAGTAGCTGACACATTCATTTAGCTCATTCAGTAAGATCTTACGCTAGGCTGTAAGCATGCAATCAATTATTCTCTCCTGTTGTAGAGATCTCTATCTCAGGTACTAAGGCACAGTCACTTACCAGGTCAGTCTCTGTCAATACAGCAGAAAGTGGAACAGCAGCAATCTGTGTTGAAGCAGGAAAACATGTCTGTCTGACTGTGTGGGTCTCATATAGGGGATGGTCAGGGATGCACTTATTATGCTGGCTGTGTCTGAGCTCATCTCCCCATTAGGGCTGCAATTATCATGTCATCTGCAGAGAAATGGTCCTGTTTGCCTGGGTTAACTGGGACCCTTTTAAAAGAAAATGAACTTTTATCCCAAGTGTTTACATTATCTAGATATGGATTGTTAAAGTCTCTAGTGTAGCATCAATGAGCAGGTGGGGAGAAGGGAAGCAATGAAGGCCTGTTAAGTGGCTTGCAGGAAGATGCAATAAGAACATGTGAGCCAGAGCATTATGTACCTAGTTGATGTTCAGTTCTGGTTATTGATGAATCTCTTGTATAATTGATACAATTGGGTCTGTCTTTTAGGACTGTCCCAATAAGCTCCCAATTTTGTATTCTGTCTAATTGAAAATAAATTAAAAGTCAACTGTATCCCTAGAAAAAATGAGGGCTAATTACACATTAGGCACTAATAATTATCTCTGGTCAAGACTACCTCAAATTCTATCTCCTACAGAAAAGGAGGATCAACACTTGGAACAAAACTCATGGAATACCCTGTAGTTTCAGTGGTTGGGCCAGAACATCACACTTCTTTTCTCAATTTTTTCCCTGTGTGAGCAGACTTAAACTTCTATATATTTTCCCCCTCTAGTCTGCTATTATTTGGAAAGAAGTTTGGAAAAGAAGTTTGATGTTCTGACCCACCTCCTCATTCCACAGGGTAATTCATTTGTTCCAAGTGTTGGTCTTCCTTTTCTGTAGGGGATAGTTATATTAGTTAAACTGAGAGGTACTGAGAGGTACTTTTGAGTTGTTTTCCTTTGCTTTTTAGAGAAATGCAATTAATTATTATTGGTTTAGAGCATTTTTTTCATATAAGTATAGAGTGCTTTAAATTTGTCCTTTGAATATTGTTCATATCCTCTATCAATTTAGGAATGACATTTATTCTGATAAATTTGACACAATTCTTTTTACATTTTAGAAATGAGTTCTTTTCAGAAACACTAGTTAAGTATTTTCCCCAGCTCTTTAGTTACCTTTTAATTTTTTTCTGTTTCTTTTTGTTTGTGCATTTTTAATTTAATGTAAAGTTGTCCATTTTGTCTTGTACAATGTTCTCTATTTCTTATTTGTTCATAACTTCTCCCTTCTTTAACGATCCGATAGGTACATTATCTCTTGTTCTCCTAATTGTTTAAGGTTTCCTTCTTTATACCCAAATCATGTACCCATTTTGACCTTATTTTGGTGTAGGATGTGCAGTGTAGGTCTATGCTGAGTTCCTGACATACTATTTTCTAGTTTTCCCAGCAATTTTTGTCAAATAGAGAGTTCTCATTATAGAAGCTGGAGTTTCAGGGTTTATCAAACACTTGATTCCTATAGGAATTTTATTCATGTTCTGTATATCTAATCTATTTCACTGATCTGGCACTATATTTCTTAGCCAGTACCAAAAGGATTTGATGGTGTTGCTGTATGATATGGTTTTAGGTTTGGTTCTGCTAAGTTACCATCCGTCATTTTTTTTTTTTCATTAATTCCCATAATATGCTTGACTTTTGCTCTTCCAGATGAATGTTGTTATTACTTTTTCTATCTAGAAAATCATGTTTTGGCAGCTTGATGGATATTGCAGTGAACAAGTAAATTGATTTTGGTAGATTTGCCATTTGTATCATATTAGCTCAGTTTATCAATGAGCAATTTATATTTTTCCAGTTGTGTACTTCTGACTTTATTTGTATAAAAATAATTTTCTAATTATGTTCATATAGTTCTTAGGTGTGTCTTGACAGGTTAGACACCCACATATCTATCTTATTTGGACAATATTAATTCCAAATCGAATTTCTCTTGTATCTCTATCTGGTGGGCCTTGTCAGTAATATATAGAAAATCTGATGATTTGTTTGTTTATTTTATATTCTGCAACTCTGCTAAAGTTGTGAATTGTTTCCATTAGGTTTTTGGATGCTGTTATTGGATTCCAAACCAAAAGTTTGCCTATTTTATTGATTTTTTAAAGTAAAATCAACTCTTAGTTTCATTTATGAGTTCTCTAGTTTTTTTACTTTCTGTTTTATTAATTTAGCTTTGCAGTTTCAGAATTTCTAATTTGGTATTTAATTGGGGTTTTTAAATTTGTTCTTTTTCTAGAGGTTTTAAGTACATATCCAATTTTTGATCTTCTCTTTATGTTTATTCAGGTACTAATTATCATTACAAAATTTCCACTAAAAACGTCTTGGGCTACATCCCATAGTTTTAGGTATGTTGTCTCATTATTGTCATTGTCTCAGATAAAATTGAGGATTGTTTCTGTGATTTGTTGTGTGACACATCATTATGTAGAATTTGATTATTTGATTTCTAATCCATTTTTAGTCTATCTTTCTCTGCCTTTTTATAGAATATAATTTTTATTGCATTGTGGTCTGAAAAGCAAACATTTTCTATTTCTTCCTTTTCAGATTTATATGTCCTAATACATGGTGCATAATGGCCCTAATACATAGTCAATCTTTTGTAGGTACCATATAGTACCAAGAAAAAACTTGAATTCCTTTGATGTCTCTATTCAATTTTGACTGTAGATCTATCATATCTATTAATGTGCCTGGTTTCTTTCTCATTGTTTATTTTGTGGTTCGATTTGCATGATTCTGAGAGGGGAAGTTGTCTATTTCTTTGTATAACTGCCTTAATATCTTCTCTAGATATCTGAATGCTCTACCACTTGGTGCATATACATTTAGTATCATTAATTCTTCATTGTTAATGAACCCTTTATCAAGAGGTACTTTCCTTTCTTATCTTTTAGTTATATCTGTTTTTACTTTTCCTTTATTTGAGATCAGAGTTCCTAGTGCTACTTTTTTTTTATTTCCGTTGAAGTACTATAATAAATTCTATTTCAGCCTCAAACTTTACTCTGTATCTCTCTGTCAAATGTGTTTTTTGCACACATGATCTAGCATTCTCTCTCTCTCTCTCTCTCTCTCTCTCTCTCTCTCTCTCTCTCTCTCTCTCTCTCTCTCTTTTTTCCTTTTTGAGGCTGGAGTTAAGTGACTTGCCCAGGGTCATACTGCAAGGAAGTGTTAAGTGTCTGAGATCAAATTTGAACTTGGGTACTCCTGAATTCAAGGCTGGTGTTCTATCCACTGTGCCACCTAGCTGCCCCCTCATTCTCTTTTTTAATCCACTCTAGTGTTTCTTCAGTTTCATGAGAAAGTTCATGCCATTCACAGTTGTGATTACTAGCTCTGTGTTTCCCCTCATCCTATTTTTGCCTCTTTCTATAGTTTTATTTTCTCTTTGGACCCTGTTCTTAGCATCATATTTTGCAACTATTACATCCCTGCCTTATCTCCTATCACTCTTCCCCTCTTGTCTTAGTTTTTTTTCAACTAACCCTGCCTAATACTTTATCTATTACTCTCTTCCCTTCTCTTCCCTTTCTTCCCTCTTGTTTCTGTCCTCTATTCTATGCAACCCCTCCCTTTTCTTCTTTCTTTCTCTTCCTTATTTATAGGTTTAGATACATTTCTTTATCCAGCTGAATGATTAAATTATTCCCTCTTAAAACCAAAAGTGGAACAGGGAAATGACTATGAACCACCACATAGTATTCCCAATACCCCTATTTTTGTCCACTTGCATTTTTGATTTCCTTCACAGGCTAATGGTACACTATTTTAATGTCCGATTCTTTTTGTACAGCAAAATAACTGTTTGGACATGTATACATATGTTGTATATAATTTATACTTTAACATATGTAACATGTTTTGGTCAACCTGCCATCTGGGAGAGGGGGGTTGCGGGAAGGAGGGGAAAAATTGGAACAAAAGGCTTGGAAATTATCAGTGTTGTAAAATTACCCATGCATATATCTTGCAAATAAAAAACTATAATAGTAATAAAAATAATAAAATATATATTAAACAAACAAACCAACCAACCAACAAACAAAAGTGATTAGATCAAGCTTCAGACAATGCTAATCCCCTTCCCTCTTTTCCATTGGTTTTAATAATTCTTTTGTGCCTGTTCATGTCATCTAATTTGTTCCATTACATCTCCCTGTCCTCTTTTAGTAAAGACCTTTTCCATCCATTAATATCTTTCTTTGATGTCACATCAGAGTCCATTCAGAAGTATACCTTCTGTCCATGTAATTTCCACACTGTCTGCTCTAGAAATAGATATAGTTCTCAAGAGTTACAGATATCACCAACATAATCCAACAGCAAGAGATACAAAGAGAAATTCCATTCAAAATAACGGTTGATAGTATAAAATATTTGGGAATATATCTACCAAAGGAGAGTCAGGAATTATATGAACAAAATCACAAAACACTTGCCACAAAAATAAAGTCAGATTTAAATAATTGGAAAGACATTCAGTGCTCTTGGATAGGCCGAGCGAATATAATTAAGATGACAATACTCCCCAAACTAATCTATTTATTTAGTGCTATACCAATCAGACTCCTGTTCTATGATTGTTTCTCCTCTTTTATTTGTAATTGCATCATAACATCCTTCAAAAATACAAGTGTTTTTTATTTTCCTAAATCCACCAATTCATCATCATTTGCTACGACATAGCAATCTTCCAAAACTATGCAATATAGTTTTTTAAATACTCTAAAGCAATATTGATCAATCATTTAGAGTAATTTTCTGATTTTTCCTTTTTCATAAATCTATTTATGCTTTAACTTTGAGATCAATGATCACTTACCCTTGCTTTTCTCCTAATAAATTATACTCTTAATCATTATTTTTCTTTGTTTGTGCCTCTTATTTTTTATCACTCTGAATTCTTCTCCTTTCCTTCTACCTTGTATCTTGATTTACTCTACCTTCTCCCACTCACATTTTCCCTTGCTGTTGATCCAATTTCTGTTAATATACACACTTGTCTATACTATTCCACTCCATGTTATCTTATTCTCTCTCCTTCTTTATAAATTAAAAATATATATATCTTTTAGATACACACACACACACAAATGATATATTCTTCGTTCTTTAACCTATTCCTACTGGAATAAAGAAGCCTCCCTTATCTATATACTATGTAACATTTTTTCTAGCACGTCCTTCATATAACATAAGTACTTTTAAAAAACCTTTTTTTTTCCTAAAAGGTTTTTTAGAAACACATCATATATAAACCTCTCTTCAAGCTTTCCTCCTTTCTAAGAAGCCATGTGTTTGTTTGCCTGTATGAATATTTGTGTATATATATATATGTGTGTGTGTGTGTGTGTGTGTGTGTGTGTGTGTGTGTGTGTGTGTGTGTATGTGTGTATTTGTTTGTATATGTGAATAGACCTGTATGCATATGTGTATGTGTGTACTGAATATGGGAAACTGCTTTGATTTTCTATTTATTTTTTATAATTGTCTTAGCTCCTAGTTCAAGTATGAATGGATTGAAATGGGTGAATGGGAACCTAAATTGTGGCCAATTAAACAGAGAAAATATTTTCTAAGTTCAAAAGGGGTACATAAAGAATACACCACAGTTACATTTCATGAGTTTGATCTAGTTCCTGGATTGCCTCTTTGGGGCATAATCAGATTTTTGGGAAACCACACAATAATTGGGCTCTCTACTGTCATTTGCTTCTCACCAGGTTCTGAGACAGTAGGAGAAAAATCTTAGGTTAACTTTGTAATCTCCTATCTCCTGTCAGTGTCTCCATACTCAGGAGAGGCTTAACTGTGGTAATCATTTTTAGGTGATGAATGATGACTATTCCATGAGAGAGGGGGCCTTTCCCTGTACAATTATTTCCCATTGCAAGTTTGGCTTTTACTTTTTTGCTCTGGTTCCTAAACACTGAGATTTTTTGTTAAATGCAAAATATCTAGCTTGATCATCTAAGAACTGTTACTAAAATATTTAAGATCCTTATTTCCTATGATTAGAGACCCCAAAATTTAGACTTTGTCAGGAAGTAATTTTTAAATTCATTGGATGAAAATATAACAAGGACAATTCTTATTGGCAGCAGATTTACTACTGAACCTCTCAGCCAGTCACTCTCCTGATTTTTTGGCTCCTTTCTAGCCAGGGAATATTAAGGAAATGGCCCTTCTCTCCTCCCCAAGTAGAAAGAATGGGGTGTCTATCACAGATTCCTGGGTTGTCAGGACTCTCAGGGACAGAATCTTTGCCATATGCACAGCAGAACAAAGAAGATTCAAAATATGAAACAATATAATTTTTTAAAAAGCTTATAGAATAAGTTCTATGTATTATATTCAGGGGGGATCATCTTTTCTTTGCTATATTGTAGGTTTTTCTGCTCTTTGTGCATTTTTTATTTTCTTCTCTCCAAGCTTTCCTACCCCTCCATGTACTCCAAGCGATCTACAATTAAGCAAAGATATATTCATATATATACACACATACATGCATATATATATATATAAACATATATAGGTACACATCCATATAAATAGATCCTTATTTTCATAGACATAAATGCATTCGTAGACATTTTTGTAATGCCATTCTAAGCTTGTTTGTCCTGTGTCTCTGAACACGGTTAACATCATCCTTTATAAATCCGACACTTTTCATATTTTTCTAAATCCACCAAGATATCATTTTGCTACAACTTAGCCTTATATTTTCTAGCTATTTTCAGCAAGCTAAAACAATATCAGTCAATATAGTTGACCTATAGCACAAGTTCCTGATTTTTCTCTTTTGAATAAACCTATTTTAGCTTTAATTGTGACTGAAATTAATCCTCACTTTTTGGTAATAAATTCTGCTGATCATTATTATGTTTGTTTGCATCTCTTATTTTCTTTCACTGCTGACTCCTCTGCTTTATTTCTACCAGCTTTTTTGCCTTGTTACTACTTTAACAATCTTCCCTCCAAGTGTCACTCCCTTTTTCTCTTACTCCTACTCTGTCCCTCATTCTTTATCCAATTTGCATAGTCTACACACCTTATATCATGCCCATCTATGCCCTCCATCCTATTCCTTGCTCCTCTTATTTCTTTATAAATTTAAATACTTTTTTATACTCTTCTGGATATATTTCGTTCCCTCTAACCAATTTTTCCTGTGAATAGAATTCCAGTACTACTAGCTCTCTTCCCCACATAATTCCTCTAGGCCAGAGGAGTTTACAATTCATACTGGCCAAACATCCACTCTGATACATACATGTATTATATATACATTATGTATTATATATATATAAAATACATATGGACATATATATAATACATATATACATATATAATACATATATATATATATACATATATATTCACATATAATACATATATATATATTCAATCTGCTCTAGTTGTGAGGAGTGCCACAGTTCTTCTCCCAGTCTTGAATGTTTTTTCATGCTCTACATTCACTCTGAGCTACTCTAGTTTGTGCAAGAAATCAGGAGAACTTGGAGCTTTTTGAATTACTATGCCACCTTCCCAGAATCCTCTTTATATATTCTGTATGGATAGGCATTACATGATAATGGAGATTCAGTAACTTTTCAAATGCTTAACAAGCACAAGAATTGGGGACCTGCTTATTAATGCTGACGAGAATAAATGGGCTGACTGTTGGATAACAAAGAGAGAGAAGCGCTGAGGTATGTATCATCCACATGTTTATGGATTTAAAATACAACATACAGAATATACAAATGGGACTGAATGTATTAAACAAAACAAAGGTGGCCACTAGGAGCAGGATAGCTTGGGTTGCCCTCGTTTCAGGGGGTATTTTTGTGGAGTTGTTCTTACTATGTATGTGATTAACATTTCTCCTGTGTCTATATAGGATTAAGACCATATGGACACTAGAAGCAGTCATGAGACCTGCAAAGAAAGCATCATGGACAAATATTATAATTTCAAATTTTATATGATTATTATTATACACGTCTAGAGCTCTATACCCAGTGCTGCATCCATCTTTACTGACTGTGCTGTTCTTTGGACTATCATGGCGTAGAAATATAAGCATATCGAATATTAGATGGAAGATCCAGCATAGAACAGTGCATCTAATGATGCTCTTTGGTCCTTTAATTTTCACTTGTGCCCATAAGGAGTTGTTGGGACTAATAGTAATGGCCTGGAAGACACTCAAGAGGCAGGTGCTGTTTAAGGAGAGACCCCGGGTTAGTATCTGCATATATGTTATGATTTTAATCCCAGTCCTGTCCAGGACACATTTTACCTTCCAAAGCCTTGTTATGGTAGGTATTCCTCTAAAGAGAAGTACCATGGCATTGGAAAAGGCTAACTGGATGATAATTATATTTTTGGGTCTTACTGTATGAGCAGTCAGGAAAGTAAAGCTGTTTAGGATGAGGAGAGTTAAGTTCCCCAGGAATCCAATTCCGGTTAGTTGCAGGTATACTATCCCCAGAATTTCATCCAAGGTCAGCATTTTTTACCTCATGAAGATGATTTGCTGCCAATCTCAAGGAGACCTATGGGTAAAAACATGAAAATATGCTAATGACATACTGTGATTTGCCCACTGAAATTCCATGATTTCCAGTATAAATATGCAGTGTAAATGATTTCCAGAGTGATAAATTTACCCAAAGAATCATGAACAGCAAGAAGGAGAATAAGAATCTCAACCCTTGTTGTCTAACTCTGAAGTCTTTTTTCCAGTTCAGTTTGGTGCTGCTTGGATAATATTGTTGTTCCCGGAGGGCAGAGCACTTCTTCAGCCCCATACAAAGCATTATTTTTAATGTAAGAAGAAACTAAATCATATGTATTATAAAACTCCACCAGGATTGGGGAACATGCTGAGGTAGGAGAAAATACCTTAAGACCATCTTATTTAGGAGGAAGAAATGAAGATTCAAAGAACTCTCAGTTTGCACATCAGTATTGATTTCTGAAATGGCAGACTCTGCATTTGGGGACAGGGACAGGAGAGCCCGCATCCTCAATCAGTGCTATTTGCATCATTTTATTTTGTCCCATTATCTCAAAGGAGAGAAGCATGTTGGGCCACATTAAGAAAAGGTAATGGATCAGAACAGGGAAAAGGTGAGAATAGGAGCCAAGGATCTTTACTGTGGTAGTGCTTTCCCAATCCAGTGAGAAATAGCAGATTCTGAACATGCCAGGTTAAGTCATTAGAGAGGAGGCATTTCCTGTGCTCATTAACAGATCTCGGTTTATATGCCAAACGTGCTCAAGACAGAGACAGAAGAAGGAACACTATCTCCTTCCCATCTTCTTCCAATGTAACCAATGCCTGCCCTATATGTACCTAGGGATACTTTTTGGACAAAATATTTCAGCGTCAGAATTTCTTGTCCATTAATTTCATACTGACCTTTGACTCAGTTAAGGTCGAAATTTCTTAAGCAATTGTCACAACCCCATTTGGTTCCTGGTAGCTGAATGTTCATGAAATTATGAATTGTTATCAGTGAATGTTGGATTTTATACTTAATTTTTATACCTCCATATATGGATATGCATTGAAATTTCTCAGGTGAAAGATTAAAAGTGGGAACCATTTAAGAAGCCCTGCCTTAAGTGAAGCCCAGAGCAGGAAGGGTTGAGAAATATTCACCCAACACTGGAGCAGGTTCAATGCCAGTTCTAGATGGCATTGGATGCCTTATTCCTTTTTTTTTTGTGATGGGAAGTGTTATTTTTTTGGATTAGTGCATAAAGATACAGGAATATTAGGTTGATTTTCCTTGAATCACTCAGTCTCTTACACTTTTCCTTATAACTATGCCCTGGCTTGCCCAGCTTCCTTCAGATCTTACCCAAAGTCTTATAATTTTCTGAAGCATATGCCAGTTAGCCATTATCTAAACATCTCTTTTATGTATATAATGTGCCTCCTCCTCTGTCCTTCTTTCTCTCTAGTGTCTCTGTCTCTTTCTCTTTCTGCCTCTTCCCTGCATTTGCAGGTTTTTGCATGTTCAGGATCCCGTAATCTTTGAACTTCTTGAAGCAGGCAGTGCTTTTGCCTTTCTTTACCTCCTCTCACTCACCAGTGGGACTGGACCATTGCTACTTTGCTTTTTGAGTGGCTGACTTTCACTTAGCTCATTCAGTAAGATTTTAAGCTAGGCTGTTGAGCATCTAATCATTGATTCTCTTCTGTTGTAGAGATCTCTGTCTCAGGTCCTGAGGCACAGTCACTTACCTGGTCGGTCTTTGTCAATACAGCAGAAAGCAGAACAGGAGCAATTCGTGTTGAAGCAGGAAAACATGCCTGTCTGACTGTGTGGGTCTCATATAGGGGATGGTCAGGGATGCAGTTATTATGCTGGCTGTGTCTGAGCTCATCTCTCCATCAGGGCTGCAATTATCATGTCATCTGCAGAGAAATGGTGCTGTTTGCCTGGGTTAACTGGGACCCATTTAAAAGAAAATGAACTTTTATCCCAAGTGTTTACATTATTTAGATTATTGATTGCTTAAAGTCTCTAGTGTAGCATCAATGAGCAGGTGGGGAGAAGGGAAGCAATGGAGGCCTGTCAAGTGACTCACAGGAAGATGCAATAAGAACATGTGAGCCAGAGCATTGTGCCCCTGGTTGGCACAGCTCTGGTTATAGATACGTCTCTCTTTTATAATTGATACCATTGGGTCTGTCTTTTAGGACTGTCCCAATAAGCTCCCAATTTTCTATTCTGTCTAATTGAAAAGAAATTAAAAGTCTAGTGTAGCCCCAGAAAAAATGAGGGCTAATTCAACATTAGGAACTAATGATCACCTCTGGTCAAAATTACCTCAACTTCCATCTCTTACAGAAAAGGAGGATCAATATTTGGAACAAAACTCATGAATACCCTGTGATTTGAGGGCTTAGGTCAGAACATCACACTTCTTTTCTCAAATTCTTTTCCTATGTGAGCAGACTTAAACTTCTATATATTTCCCCCCTCTAGTCTGCTCTTATTGGGACAGAAGTGTGATGTTCTGACCCACCTCCTCATTCCACAGGGTAATTCATTTGTTCCAAGTGTTGGTCTTCCTTTTCTGTAGGGGATAGAAGACCTAACTTTTAATTCTACAATTTCTTTTTTTCAATTAATTTTATAATTATAATTTTTGACTGTACATATGCATGGGTACTTTTTTCACATTATCCCTTGTACTCACTTCTTAACCGAATTTTCCCCTCTCTTCCTCTACACCCTCCTGTAGATAACCGGCAATGTTAAATGTGTTACAGTATATCCTAGATATAATATATATGTGCAAAACTGAATTTCTTGTTGCATGCTAAGAATGGGATTCAGAAGGTAAAAGTAAACTGGGTAGAAAGACAATAGTGTCAACAGTTTACAATTAATTCCCAGTGTTCCTTCTCTGGGTATAGCTGATTTTGTCCATCATTGATCAATTGGAACTGAATTAGACCTTCTCTATGTTGAAGATATCCACTTCAATCAGAATACATCCTCATACAGTATTGTTGTTGAAATGTATAATGATCTCCTAGTTCTGCTCATTTTACTCAGCATCAGTTCATGAAAGTCTCTCCAAACCTCTCTGTATTCATCCTACTGGTCATTTCTTACAGAGCAATAATATTCCATAACCTTCAGATACTATAATTTACCCAACCATTCTCCAATTGATGGGCATCCTTTCTTTTTACAGTCTCTAGCCACTGCAAAAAGAGCTGCCACAAACATTTTGGCACATACAGGTCCCTTTCCCTTCTTTAGTATTTCTTTGTGATATAAGCCCAGTAGTAGCACTGCTGGATCAAAGGGTATGCACAGTTTGATAACTTTTTGGGCCTAGTTCTAAATTGCTCTCCAGAATGGTTGTATTCTTTCACAACTCTACCAACAATGCATCAGTGTCTCAGTTTTCCCACAGCCCCTCCAACAGTCATCATTATTTTTTTCCTATCATGTTACCCAATCTTACAGGTATGTATTGTTATTTCATAGTTGTCTTAATTTTCATTTCTCTGATTAATAGTGATTTGGAACACTCTTTTATATGAATGGAAATAGTTTCAATTTCATCATCTGAAAATTGTCTGTTCATATCCTTTGACCATTTATCAATTGGAGAATGGTTTGATTTCTTAAAAATTAGAATCAGTTCTCTATATATTTTGGAAATGAAGCCTTTATAAGAACCTTTAACTGTAAAAATATTTTCCCAATTTGTTACTTCCCTTCTAATCTTGTTTGCATTAGTTTTGTTTGTACAATAGCTTTTTAATTTGATGTAATCAAAATTTTCTATTTTGTGATCAATAATGATCTCTAGTTCTCCTTTGGTCACAAATTCCTTCGTCCTCCACAAGTCTGAGAGGTAAACTATCCTATGTTCTTCTAATCTATTTATGATCTCATTCTTTATGTCTAAATCATCTACAATTTCTTTATTACCAGCACCTACTTTTCTTCCCCACCTCACCACATAATGAGCCTAACCTTCATTTTGGATGATAAATAACTACTTGTCTTCCATGTACAGGAACAGTGATATTCCTTGCTGATCTAAGTTTCTAATATTCTATTTATCCTTGCCTCTTATTCTTTCTCAATCAAATATATTAATTCCCACTATGTATCAGACATTGGGTTCACATATGGTGATGATGACCAAAATGAAAATGAAATTTCTGTTCTCAAATATTTTGGGTTTTTTTGGTAAAGTGTAAGAGTTTATGTATGTGTGTGTGTGTGTGTGTGTTTGTGTGTGTGTGTGTGTGTGTGTGTATATATACATATATATGTATCTATGTGTATATATAACACAATTACAAAATACTTCTTTTTTGTTTTGTTTTATTTTCTTTTTTATTTTTATCACCTTGCTTTATGAATTATATTGGGAGAGAAAAATTAGAACAATATGGAAGAAAACCATGAAAGAGATTAAAAAAAACAGAAAAAAGAAGTGAAAAGAGTATGTGTTGATTTAATATTAATGTTCCTTATTTCTTTTTCTGGGTTCAGATGGCATTTTCTGAATTGCTTTGAAGCACTGAACCACTGAGAAGATTGAAGTCTTTCATAGTGGATCTTTGCACATTTTTGCTGTTATTGTATATAATGTATTCTTGGTTCTGCTTGTTTCACTCAGTATTAATTTGTGTCAGTCCTTCTAGGCTTTCTAACATTGGCTTGTTCATCACTTTGTATAGAATAATAATATTCCATTACTTACATATATCACAAGTTGTCCAGCCATTCCCCAGTGGATGCATTTCTACTCCCTTACTGATTGTTTACTCCCCCCCCCCAAAAAAAAAGAAGATGGAGTTTAAGCGTTTATCAAACACTTGATTCCTGTAGGAATTTTATTCATGTGTTCTGTACATCTAATCTATTTCACTGATCTGGCACTATATTTCTTAGCCAGTACCAAAAGGATTTGATGGTGTTGCTGTATGATATGGTTTTAGGTTTGGTTCTGCTAAGCTACCATCCGTCATTTTTTTTTCCATTAATTCCCTTAATATCCTTGATTTTTGCTCTTCCAGATGAATCTTGTTATTATTTTTTCTATCTAGAAAATAATGTTTTGGCAGTTTGATGGATATTGCAGTGAACAAGTAAATCGATTTTGGTAGATTTGCCATTTGTATCATATTAACTCAGCATACCAATGAGCAATATATATTTTTTCCAGTTGTGTACTTCTGACTTAACTGTGTGCAAAGAATTTTCTAATTATGTTCATATAGTTCTTAAATGTGTCTTGACAGGTAGACACCCACATCTTATTTGGACAATAGTAATTCCAAATCGAATTTCTCTTGTATCTCTATCTGGTGGGCTTTGTCAGTAATATATAGAAAAGCTGATGATTTGTTCGTTTATTTTATATTCTATAACTCTGCTAAAGTTGTGAATTGTTTCTATTAGATTTTTGGATGCTGTTATTGGATTCCAAACAAAAGTTTGCCTATTTTAATGAATTTTAAAAATAAAATCAACTCTTAGTTTCATTTATGAGTTCTCTAGGTTTTTAGTTTCTGTTTTATTAATTTAGCCTTGGAGTTTCAGAATTTCTAATTTGGTATTTAATTGGGGTTTTTTAATTTGTTCTTTTTCTAGAGGTTTTAGGTACATATCCAATTCTTTGATCTTCTCTTTATGTTTTATTCAGGTACTAATTATTAATACAAAATTTCCTCTAAACACTTCTTGGGCTACATCCCATAGTTTCAGGTGTGTTGCCTCATTATTGTCATTGTCTCAGATGAAATTGAGGATTGTTTCTGTGATTTGTTGTGTGACCCATCATTATTTTGAATTAGATTATGTAAATTCTCATCCATTTTTAGTCTATCTTTCTCTGCCCTTTTATAGAATATAATTTTTATTGTATTGTGTTTGTAAAGCAAACCTTTTCTGTTTCTTCCTTTTCAGATTTATATGTCCTAATACATGGTGCATAATGGCCCTAATACATGGTCAATCTTTTGTAGGTACCATGTAGTACCAAGAAAACACTTGAATTCCTTTGATGTCTCTATTCAATTTTCTCTATAGGTCTATCATATCTAGGTTTTCTAGCACCCTATTAATGTGCCTGGTTTCTTTCTCATTGTTTATTTTGTGGTTAGATTTGCATGCTTCTGAGAGGGGAAGTTGTTGTCTATTTCTCCCTGTAACTGCCTTAATATCTTCTCTAGATATCTGAATGCTCTACCACTTGGTGCATATACATTTAATATAATTAATTCTTCATTGTTTAATGAACCCTTTAACAAGAGGTGCTTTGCTTTCTTATCTTTTAGTTATATCTGTTTTTACTTTTACTGTATTTGAGATTATAGTTCCTAATGCTACTTTTTTATTTCCATTGAAGAACAATAATAAATTTAATTTCAGCCTTAAACTTTACTCTGTATCTCTCTGTCAAATGTGTTTTTTGTAAACATGTTCTAGCATTCCCTTTTTTAATCTACTCTAGTGTTTCTTCAGTTTCATGAGAAAGTTCATCCCATTCACAGTTGTGATTACCAGCTCTGTATTTCCCTTCATCTGATTTTCAACACTTTCTATAGTTTTATTTTCTCTTAGCATTTTTGCAACTATCACATCCCTATCTTATCTCCTATCACTCTCCCCCTCTTTTCTTAGTTTTTTTTTTTTTTTTACTAACCCAGCCTAATACTTTATCTATTACTCTCTTCCCTTCTCTTCCCTTTCTTCCCTCTTGTTTCTGTCCTCTATTCTATGCAACCCCTCCCTTTTCTTCTTTCTTTCTCTTCCTTATTTATAGGTTTAGATACATTTCTTTATCCAGCTGAATGATTAAGTTATTCCCTCTTAAAACCAAAAGTGGAACAGGGAAATGACTATGAACCACTACAAAGAATTCCCAATACCCCTATTTTTGTCCACTAGCATTTTTATTTCCTTCAAAGGCTAATGGTACGCTATTTCAATGTCTGATTTTTTTTGTACAATAAAAATAACTGTTTGGACATGCATACATATATTGTATATAATTTATACTTTAACATATGTAACATGTGTTGGTCAACCTGTCATTTAGGAGAAGGGGGTGGGTAGAAGGAGGGGAAAAATTGGAACAAAAAGCTTGACAATTTTCAGTGTTGTAAAATTACCCATGCATATATCTTGTAAATAAAAAGCTATAATAGTAATAAAAAGTAAAAAATAAAAAAAATAATGAAATATATATATGCATATATATATATATATATATATATATATATATATATATATATATATATATATATATATATATATATATATATAAAACAGACAATGCTAATCCCCTTCCCTCTTTTCCATTGATTGTAATAGGTCTTTTGTACCTGTTCATGTGATCTAATTTGTTCCATTAATCCTCCCCTGCCCTCTTTTAGTACAGACCTTTTCCATCCATTAATATCTTTCTTTGATATCACATCAGAGTCCATTCAGAAGTATACCTTCTGTCCATGTGAGGTCCCCCTCTGTCTGCTCTAGGAATAGATATAGTTCTCAAGAGTTACAGATATCATTTTCTTACCTAGGGATGTAAATAGTTTAACCTTTAAATTATTGATTTGTATATATATATATATATATATATATATATATGTATATATATATATGTGTGTGTGTATGTATGCATATATAAATTATGTATATATATGTATATATATGTATATACATATACATATATATGTGTATGTAATATTCTTAACTAAAGTGTAATGGTCTCTGGGAGCAGGTTTCTTGGGGAGCTTCTGGAGGCAGCCTTAGTTTCAGTTCAGAGGAATAATCACCTCAAATTCAGCCAGTAGTTAAAGTCCAAATCCTTTATTTTCTCTTTCCAAGTATTGTCTCCTTCCTTCGGCCCAGTTAGCTTTCTTAAGGGCCTATCTCTTTTCTTGGTTCTTACCTCTAGTCCTTTGCCTCTGCCATCTTCTGCCTCTAGCTCCCTCCAAATGTCTCCAGCCAGCACAAAGGCCGAATATGGAATGACTCTGTCTCTGCCTCTGAGAGTGGGCTTCTGTGTCTGGCCCTGAGAGCTTCTCGCTTATATGCTATGCACTGATTATGCACAAGTCATTATATCACAAGGAAATCATTATTTGTTTAGAATTAAATCCATTCTAAACTAGATTTAAACATTGTCTCCTCAATTTCACTTAGTGCCTTGTTTAAAGTTTTGGCCTATAACATCTCTTTGTAGGATCAGATCAATCATACTGAACCGTGCTAAATTAGACAATTATTGTCTCTATCAATTCCACTTTCTTAGTACCCTGTAAGAATCCTAACATATATGCATATATAAATTGTATGTGTGTGTGTGAGGAGGTATGGATATGGATGTGTGGTTAGTGCTTACTCTTCCCCTAAAGCTCAGATATCATTCTGGAATTGGAGATGTGGAGAGATGTACCAAATATGAATTTTTTTCCATTTTCAATTTTTCAAATGTTTTCAACATTCATTTTTAGAAATTTTGAGTTCCAATTTTTTTCTCTTTTCCCCCTCCTCAAGAGATCAAACACTCTATTACATGTATGTATGTATGTATATATATACATATACATATACATATATATTTATGTAAAATCAGTATTTTTGTGTTGTCTCTTTTTACATTTCTTTTCTTTTTTATTCTAGCATTTTATTTTCAAAATATATGCATGGATAATTTTTGACATTCAGGACTACAAAACCTTGTGTTCAAATACTTTCCTTCCCCTCTCTCCCTGAGTTCGCAATTGATCTAATATATGTTAAATATGGGCTATTCTTCTACACATATTTCCACAAATATGATGCTGCACAAGAAAAATCAGATCCAAAAGGAAAAAATTGCTAACTCATTTTCTTAAATGGGGTTGAATATCTTCAGCTATTTAATAACCTTAAGCAGAATGATGGTTTCACTGGTACTCAGTTAATGTGAAATAAAACACTTTTCTGCAACTTCCAGGGAGAGATCCTTGAAAAAGTAACTCCACACAGGGTGGCTTCCTTCAGTTTTGTAAAAATGATGATTACTTCAAATTGCCATTTGGAGCACATGGTAAATATTTAGCTTTGTGTCTCTCTATACACAAGTGAACATCTCTGAGCTGGCCATTCCTAGCATTGTTTTTTGAGATGTTCAGAATTCTCACAATCTTCATACACTATTGCATGGCCATCTTTTCTTCCCCTGTGAAAATATCATCCAACCTTTGAAGACTTAGCAACATTGGGTTTTTGGAATACATCACTTTGATCAAGAACTATGCTTTCAAAGGGAAGAGACATTTGTGATTTCTGATCATGTCAGCATTATAAACTTATTCTCTGGTTTTTAGAACTGTGAATTTGTCCTCCATTACTCCTCCTCCCTTGCTTTATCCATCCTTTTCCCCAAGTTTGCTTTCTGTATTATCATGTGCTCATTAAAAGAGCTGGGTGAAATTTTAGATAATATGATGACAGAGTTTAATGCAATTTTTTCTGTTATCTTAGCTGTAGCCTTCAAATTAAATGGCAACTATATTGTGCTTTCTGAATCCACTTCCTCTATCATTCTCACCAGTGCTTCTTAGGAATCTTTAAGAATTTTCTCAAATATCTGAATCAAATTCTCTTACCTCCCAGTCAAGCATTTTGGTGATTTAAAAATGGAGGCCAGTTGTGGAGAGTTTCTTTTCCCTACCTCCTCTAATGTGATTGTATTCATATTTAGTCCATCACATTCTCTTTCTTCATTCCAGTTTTCTTTTAAAATTTTGTTTATTTGAAAGTAAATTTCTAAATAAAAAAGAAAAATACAGAAAAGAAACAATATATTTTCATGTTTATAGCACAGCATGACACGATTCAAAATATGAAACAATAAATACAATTTTGAAGAAAATATGCAACAAATAGTTCATATTATGTTCAGATTGATTCAATTTTCCTTTGCTTATTTGTAAGTTTTATTTGTTCCTGTACAGTTTTTGCATTCATCTATTTTCCCTTCCTTCTTTGCTCTACTTTCAGAAGAATTCAATTTAATGTAGCCATGTTTATATATACATATACTATATATATACATATATTCAGATATCAATAATCATCACACATATAATATATACATTCATATTCATCTATGAGAGGCTGTTCCATGCTTGTTTCTACTCTTTTTTTTGCAGTTGCATCATAACATCCTTCATAAATACAAGTCTTTTTTATTTTCTTAAATCCACTAACTCATCATCATTTGCTATGACAGCAATCTTCCAAAACTATTCAATATAGTTTTTTAAATACTCTCAAGTAATATTGAACAATCATTTAGAGTAGTTCTCTGATTTTTTTTCATAAATCTATTTTTGCTTTAACTTTGTCTGAGATCAATGATCATTTACCCTTACGTTTTTCCTAATAAATTGTACTTTTAATCATTATTTTTTCTTTGTTTGTGTCTCTTATTTCCTATCACTCACAATTCCTGTCCTTTCCTTCTACCTTCAGTCTTGATTCACTATATGTTATCTTTTCCCACTCACCTTTTCTCTTGCTCTTTATCCAATTTCTGTTAATATACACACCTGTCTATACTATGCCATTCACTGTGGAATATTCTCTTATTCTCTCTCCTTCTTTATAAATTAAAAAATTGTAACTTTTAGCTACACACACACAGACACACATGCTGTATTACTCCTTCTTTTACCTATTCTTACTGGGAATATAGAAGCCTTCCTCCCTTATCTAAATATTCTGCAACATTTTTTTTTTCTAGTACCTTCTTCATATAACATAAGTAATTTTAGGAAAAAAACATTTTTCCTAAATTGCTTTTTAGAAACACATCTTATGTAAACCTCTCTTCTGGCTTCACTCCTTTATAAGAAGACATGTGTATGTTTATCTGTATGAATGTGTGTATATATAGGTATCAATATATATATGTAGCCAGGGAATATTAAGGAGATGACCTTCCCTCCTCCCCAAGTAGAAAGAATGGGATGTCTCTCACAGATTTCTAGATTTTCAGGAGTCTCAGGGACAGAATCTTTGCCATATGCACAGCAGAACAACGAAGATTCAAAATATGATATAATATAATTTGAAGAAATCTTATAGAATAAATACTATGTATTATATTCAGAGGGGATCATCTTTTCTTTGCTTACTTTTTTGGTTTTTGTACTTTTTGTGCATTTTTTATTTTCTTCTTCTCTCCAAGCTTTTCTACCCCTCCATTTCCCCCAAGCGATCTATAATTAAGCAAACATTTATTGATATATATATATATATACATATATGTATATAAAATATATATGCATGTATATAGACATATATAGGTACACATCCATTTAAATAGATCCTTATATTCATAGACATAAATGCATTTGTAGACATTTCTGTAATGCCACTCTAAGCTTGTTTGTCCTGTGTCTCTGAACATGATTAACATCATCCTTTATAAATCTGACACTTTCAATATTTTTCTAAATTCACCAAGATATCATTTTGCTACAACTTAGCCCTATAGTATCAAGCTATTTTAAGCAATCTAAAACAATATTGGTCAATGTAGTTTACCTATAGCACAATTTCCTGATTTTTCTCTTTTGAATAAACCTATTTTAGCTTTAATTGTGACTTAAATTAATGCTTACTATCCTCCCTTTTTTGGTAATTAATTCTGCTGATCATTATTATGTTTGTTGGTATCTGTTATTTTCTTTCACTGCTGACAGCTCTAATTTATTTTTACTAGCTATTTTGCCTTGTTACTACTTTAGCAATCTTTCCTCCAAGATTTACTCCCTTTTTATCTTACTCCTACTCTGCTCCTCATTCTTTATCCAATTTGCATAGTCTACACACCTTATAACATCCCCATCTATGTCCTCCATCCTATTCCATGCTCCTCTTATTTCTTCATAAAATTAAATCCTTTTTATATTCTTTTGGATATATTTTGTTCCCTCTAATGCATTCTTCCTGTGAATAGAATTTCAGTACCATTAGCTGTCTTCCCACATAATTCCTCTAGGCCAGAGGGGTTTACAATTCCTACTGGCCAAATATCCACTCTGATACATACATACATACAAACATTCATATATACATATATATATAATACACACATACATACATATACATATATACATATATTCAATCTGCTCTAGTTGTGAGGAGGGCTACAGTTCTGCTCCCAGTCTTGAATATTTTTTCATGCTCTACATTCACTCTGAGCTACTCTAGTTTGTGCAAGAAATCAAGAGAACTTGGAACTTTTAGAATTACTATGCCATCTTCCCAGAATCCTCTGTACATATTCTGCATGGATAGGCATTACATGATAAGGGAGATTCAGTAACTTTTCAAACTATTAACAACCACAAGAATTGGGCATCTGCTTATTAATGCTGACGAGAATAAATGGGCTGACTGTTGGATAACAAAGAGAGAGAAGCGCTGAGGTATGTATCATCCACATGTTTATGGATTTAAAATACAACATACAGAATATACAAATGGGACTGAATGTATTAAACAAAACAAAGGTGGCCACTAGGAGCAGGATAGCTTGGGTTGCCCTCGTTTCAGGGGGTATTTTTGTGGAGGTGCTCTTACTATGTATGTGATTAACATTTCTCCTGTGTCTATATAGGATTAAGACCATATGGACACTAGAAGCAGTCATGAGAACTGCAAAGAAAGCATCATGGACAAATGTTATAATTTCAAATTTTATATGATTATTATTATACACGTCTAGAGCTCTATACCCAGTGCTGCATCCATCTTTACTGACTGTGCTGTTCTTTGGACTATCATGACGTAGAAATAGAAGCATATGGATTATTAGATGGAAGATCCAGCATAGAACAATGCATCTAATGATGGTCTTTGGTGCTTTAATTTTCAGCTGTGCCCATAAGGAGTTGTTGGGACTAATAGTAATGGCCTGGAAGACACTCAAGAGGCAGGTGCTGTTTAAGGAGAGACCCCGGGTTAGTATCTGCATATATGTAATGATTTTAATCCCAGTCCTGCCCAGGACACATTTTACCTTCCAAAGCCTTGTTATGGTAGGTATTCCCACAAAGAGAAGTACCATGACATTGGAAAAGGCTAACTGGATGATAAGTACATTTTTAGGTCTTACTGTATGAGCAGTCAGGAAAGTAAAGCTGTTTAGGATGAGGAGAGTTAAGTTCCCCAGGAATCCAATTCCAGTTAGTTGCAGGTAGGCTATCCCCAGAATGTCATCCAAGGTCAGCATTCTTTACCTCATGAAGATGATTTGCTACTAGTCTCAAGGAGACCTATGGGTAAAAACATGAAAATATGCTTGTTACATACTATGATTTGCCCACTGAAATTCCATGATTTCCAGTATAAATATGCAGTGTAAATGATTTCCAGAGTGATAAGATTTACCCAAAGAATCATGAACAGCAAGAAGGAGAATAAGAATCTCAACCCTTTCTATGTAACTCTGAAGTCCTTTTTCCAGCTCAGTTTGGTGCTGCTTGGATAATATTGTTGTTCCCGGAGGGCAGAGCACTTCTTCAGCCCCATACAAAGCATTATTTTTAATGTAAGAAGAAACTAAATCATATGTATTATAAAACTCCACCAGGATTGGGGAACATGCTGAGGTAGGAGAAAATACCTTAAGACCATCTTATTTAGGAGGAAGAAATGAAGATTCAAAGAACTCTCAGTTTGCACATCAGTGCTGATTTCTGAAATGGCAGACTCTGCATTTGGGGACAGGGACAGGAGAGCCCGCATCCTCAATCAGTGCTATTTGCATCATTTTATTTTGTCCCATTATCTCAAAGGAGAGAAGCATGTTGGGCCACATTAAGAAAAGGTAATGGATCAGAACAGGGAAAAGGTGAGAATAGGAGCCAAGGATCTTTACTGTGGTAGTGCTTTCCCAATCCAGTGAGAAATTGCAGATTCTGAACATGCCAGATTAAGTCATTAGACAGGAGGCAATTCCTGTGCTCATTAACAGATCTCGGTTTATATGCCAAACGTGCTCAAGACAGAGACAGAAGAAGGAACACTATCTCCTTCCCATCTTCTTCCAATGTAACCAATGCCTGCCCTATATGTACCTAGGGATACTTTTTGGACAAAATATTTCAGCGTCAGAATTTCTTGTCCATTAATTTCATACTGACCTTTGACTCAGTTAAGGTCGAAATTTCTTAAGCAATTGTCACAACCCCATTTGGTTCCTGGTAGCTGAATGTTCATGAAATTATGAATTGTTATCACTGAATGTTGGATTTTATACTTAATTTTTATACCTCCACATATGGATATGCATTGAAATTTCTCAGGTGAAAGATTAAAAGTGGGAACCATTTAAGAAGCCCTGCCTTAAGTGAAGCCCAGAGCAGGAAGGGTTGAGAAATATTCAGCCAGCACTGGAGCAAGTTCAATGCCAGTTCTAGGTGGTATTTGATGCCTTATTCCTTTTTTTGTGATGGGAAGTGTTATTTTTTGGATTAGTGCATAAAGATACAGGAATATTAGGTTGATTTTCCTTGAATCACTCAGTCTCTTACACTTTTCCTTATAACTATGCCCTGGCTTGCCCAGCTTCCTTCAGATCTTAGGCAAAGTCTTATAATTTTCTGAAGCATATGCCAGTTAGCCATTATCTAAACATCTCTTTTATGTATATCATGTGCCTCCTCCTCTGTCCTTCTTTCTCTCTAGTGTCTCTGTCTCTTTCTCTTTCTGCCTCTTCCCTGCATTTGCAGGTTTTTGCATGTTCAGGATCCCATAATCTTTGAACTTCTTGAAGCAGGCAGTGCTTTTGCCTTTCTTTACCTCCTCTCACTCACCACTGGGACGGGACCATTGCTACTTTGCTTTTTGAGTGGCTGACTTTCACTTAGCTCATTCAGTAAGATTTTAAGCTAGGCTGTTGAGCATCTAATCATTGATTCTCTTCTGTTGTAGAGATCTCTGTCTCAGGTCCTGAGGCACAGTCACTTACCTGGTCGGTCTTTGTCAATACAGCAGAAAGCAGAACAGCAGCAATTCGTGTTGAAGCAGGAAAACATGCCTGTCTGACTGTGTGGGTCTCATATAGGGGATGGTCAGGGATGCAGTTATTATGCTGGCTGTGTCTGAGCTCATCTTTCCATCAGGGCTGCAATTATCATGTCATCTGCAGAGAAATGGTGCTGTTTGCCTGGGTTAACTGGGACCCATTTAAAAGAAAATGAACTTTTATCCCAAGTGTTTACATTATTTAGATTATTGATTGCTTAAAGTCTCTAGTGTAGCATCAATGAGCAGGTGGGGAGAAGGGAAGCAATGGAGGCCTGTCAAGTGACTCGCAGGAAGATGCAATAAGAACATATGAGCCAGAGCATTGTGCACCTAATTGATCTTCAGCTCTGGTTATAGATACGTCTCTCTTTTATAATTGATACCATTGGGCCTGTCTTTTAGGACTGTCCCAATAAGCTCCCAATTTTCTATTCTGTCTAATTGAAAAGAAATTAAAAGTCTAGTGTAGCCCCAGAAAAAATGAGGGCTAATTCCACATTAGGAACTGATGATCACCTCTGGTCAAAATTACCTCAACTTCCATCTCTTACAGAAAAGGAGGATCAATATTTGGAACAAAACTCATGGAATACCCTGTGATTTGAGGGCTTAGGTCAGAACATCACACTTCTTTTCTCAAATTCTTTTCCTATGTGAGCAGACTTAAACTTCTATATATTTCCCCCCTCTAGTCTGCTCTTATTGGGACAGAAGTGTGATGTTCTGACCCACCTCCTCATTCCACAGGGTAATTCATTTGTTCCAAGTGTTGGTCTTCCTTTTCTGTAGGGGATAGAAGACCTAACTTTTAATTCTACAATTTCTTTTTTTCAATTAATTTTATAATTATAATTTTTGACTGCACATATGCATGGGTACTTTTTTCACATTATCCCTTGTACTCACTTCTTAACCGAATTTTCCCCTCTCTTCCTCTACACCCTCCTGTAGATAACCGGCAATGTTAAATGTGTTACAGTATATCTTAGATATAATATATATGTGCAAAACTGAATTTCTTGTTGCATGCTAAGAATGGGATTCAGAAGGTAAAAGTAAACTGGGTAGAAAGACAATAGTGTCAACAGTTTACAATTAATTCCCAGTATTCCTTCTCTGGGTGTAGCTGATTTTGTCCATCATTGATCAATTGGAACTGAATTAGACCTCATACAGTATTGTTGTTGAAATGTATAATGATCTCCTAGTTCTGCTCATTTTACTCAGCATCAGTTCATGAAAGTCTCTCCAAACCTCTCTGTATTCATCCTACTGGTCATTTCTTACAGAGCAATAATATTCCATAACCTTCAGATACTATAATTTACCCAACCATTCTCCAATTGATGGGCATCCTTTCTTTTTACAGTCTCTAGCCACTACAAAAAGAGCTGCCACAAACATTTTGGCACATACAGGTCCCTTTCCCTTCTTTAGTATTTCTTTGTGATATAAGCCCAGTAGTAGCACTGCTGGATCAAAGGGTATGCACAGTTTGATAACTTTTTGGGCCTAGTTCTAAATTGCTCTCCAGAATGGTTGTATTCTTTCACAACTCCACCAACAATGCATCAGTGTCTCAGTTTTCCCACAGCCCCTCCAACAGTCATCATTATTTTTTCCTGTCATGTTACCCAATCTTACAGGTATGTATTGTTATTTCATAGTTGTCTTAATTTTCATTTCTCTGATTAATAGTGATTTGGAACACTCTTTTATATGAATAGAAATAGTTTCAATTTCATCATCTGAGAATTGTCTGTTCATATCCTTTGACCATTTATCAATTGGAGAATGGTTTGATTTCTTAAAAATTAGAATCAGTTCTCTATATATTTTGGAAATGAAGCCTTTATAAGAACCTTTAACTGTAAAAATATTTTCCCAATTTGTTACTTCACTTCTAATCTTGTTTGCATTAGTTTTGTTTGTACAATAGCTTTTTAATTTGATGTAATAAAAATTTTCTATTTTGTGATCAATAATGATCTCTAGTTCTCCTTTGGTCACAAATTCCTTCGTCCTCCACAAGTCTGAGAGGTAAACTATCCTATGTTCTTCTAATCTATTTATGATCTCATTCTTTATGTCTAAATCATCTACAATTTCTTTATTTTATTTATTTTTTTTTTCTTTCTTTTTTTTTTTTTTTTAATTTTTTATTTTATTTTATAATTATAACATTTTTCGAAAGTACATATGCATGGGTAATTTTTTACAACATTATCCCTTGCACTTACTTCTATTCAGATTTTTTCCCTTCCTCCCCCAACCCCCTCCCCCAGATGGCAAGCAGTCTTATATATGTTAAATATATTACAGTATATTCTAGATACAATATATGTGTGTAGAACCGAATTTTTTGTTGCACAGGAAGAATTGGATTCAGAAGGTAAAAATAACAGTTTACACTCATTTCCCAGTGTTCCTTTTCTGGATGTAGCTGGTTCTGTCCATCATTAATCAATTGGAATTGGATTAGTTCTTCTCTATGTTGAAGAAATCCACTTCCATCAGCATACATCCTCGTACAGTATCATTGTTGAAGTGTACAATGATCTTCTGGTTCTGCTCGTTTCACTCAGCATCAGTTGATGTAAGTCTCTCCAAGCCTCTCTGTATTTCTCCTGTTGGTCATTTCTTATAGAACAATAATATTCCATAACATTCATATACCATAGTTTACCCAACCATTCTCCAATTGATGGACATCCATTCATCTTCCAGCTTCTAGCCACTATGAAAAGGGCTGCCACAAACATTTTGGCACATACAGGACCCTTTCCCTTCTCTAGTAGTTCCTTGGGGTATAAGCCCAGTAGTAGTATGGCTGGGTCAAAGGGTATGCACATTTTGATAACTTTTTGCGCATAATTCCAGATTGCTCTCCAGAATGGTTGGATTCTTTCACAACTCCACCAACAATGCATCAGTGTCCCAGTTTTCCCACAGCCCCTCCAACATTCATCGTTATTTGTTCCTGTCATCTTAGCCAATCTGACAGGTGTGTAATGATACCTCAGAGTTGTCTTAATTTGCATTTCTCTGATCAATAGTGATTTGGAACACTCTTTCATATGAGTGGAAATAGTTTTAATTTCATCATCTGAAAATTGTCTGTTCATATCCTTTGACCATTTATCAATTGGAGAATGGCTTGATTTCTTATAAATTAAAGTCAATTCTCTGTATATTTTGGAGATGAGGCCTTTATCAGAACCTTGAACTGTAAAAATGTTTTCCCAATTTGTTACTTCCCTTCTAATCTTGTTTGCATTAGTTTTGTTTGTGCAGAAACTTTTTAATTTGGTGTATTCAAAATGTTCTATTTTGTGATCAATAATGGTCTCTAGTTCTCCCTTGGACACAAACTCCTTCCTCCTCCACAAGTCTGAGAGGTAAACCATCCCATGTTCCTCCAATTTATTTATGATTTCGTTCTTTATGCCTAAATCTTGGACCCATTTTGATCTAATCTTAGTATGTGGTGTTAAATGTGGGTCCATGCCTAGTTTCTGCCATACTAATTTCCAGTTTTCCCAGCAGTTTTTGTCAAATAATGAATTCTTATCCCAAAATTTGGGATCTTTGGGTTTGTCAAAGATTAGATTGCTATTTTTATTCACTATCTTGTCCTGTGAACCTAACCTATGCCACTGATCAACTAGTCTATTTCTTAGCCAATACCAAATGGTTTTGGTGACTGTTGCTTTATAATATAGCTTTAAATCAGGTACACAGACCACCTTCCTCTGACTTTTTTTTCATTAGTTCCCTTGCAATTCTCGACCTTTTATTCTTCCATATGAATTTTGTTGTTATTTTTTCTAGGTCATTAAAATAGTTTCTTGGGAGTCTGATTGGTATAGCACTAAATAAATAGATTAGTTTGGGGAGTATTGTCATCTTTATTATATTCGCTCGGCCTATCCAAGAACATTGAATGTCTTTCCAATTATTTAAATCTGACTTTATTTTTGTGGCAAGTATTTTGTAATTTTGCTCATATAATTCCTGACTCTCCTTTGGTAGATATATTCCCAAATATTTGATACTATCGACTGTTATTTTGAATGGAATTTCTCTTTGTATCTCTTGCTGTTGGATTGTGTTGGTAATGTATAAAAATCCTGAGGATTTATGTGGATTTATTTTGTATCCTGCGACTTTGCTAAAATTCTGAATTATTTCTAATAGCTTTTTAGCAGAGTCTTTGGGGTTCTCTAAGTATACCATCATGTCATCTGCGAAAAGTGACAATTTGATTTCTTCATTTCCTACTCTAATTCCTTGGATCTCTTTCTCGGCTCTTATTGCCAAGGCTAGAGTTTCTAGTACTATATTGAATAGTAATGGTGATAGTGGGCAACCTTGTTTCACTCCTGATCTTACAGGGAAAGGTTTTAGTTTATCACCATTACATATGATGTTTACTGTAGGTTTTAAATATATGCTCCTTATTATTTTAAGGAATAGTCCATTTATTCCTATACTCTCAAGCGTTTTTAGTAGGAATGGATGTTGGATTTTATCAAATGCCTTTTCTGCATCTATTGAGATGATCATATGGTTTTTATTAATTTGATTATTAATATGGTCAATTATACTAATAGTTTTCCTAATATTAAACCAGCCCTGCATTCCTGGTATAAATCCCACTTGGTCATAGTGTATTATCCTGGGGATGATTTTCGGAAGTCTATTTGCTAATATCTTATTTAAGATTTTAGCATCAATATTCATTAAGGAAATTGGTCTATAGTTTTCTTTCTCAGTTTTCGATCTACCTGGTTTAGGTATCAGTACCATGTCTGTGTCATAGAAGGAATTTGGTAGGACTCCTTCAATCCCTATTTTTTCAAATAGTTTACATAGCATTGGATTTAGTTGTTCTTTAAATGTTTGGTAGAATTCACCTGTAAATCCATCTGGTCCTGGGGACTTTTTCTTAGGAAGTTGGTTAATAGCTTGGTCTATTTCTTTTTCTGAGATGGGACTATTTAGACTACTTACTTCTTCCTCTGTTAATCTGGGCAAGCTATATTTTTGAAGGTATTCTTCCATTTCATTTAAGTTATCGAATTTATCGGCATAAAGTTGAGCAAAGTAGCTCCTAACAATTGTTCTAATTTCCTCTTCATTAGTGGTGAGTTCACCCTTTTCATTTTCAAGACTATCAATTTGCTTTTTCTCTTTCCTTTTTTTAATCAGGTTTACTAAGGGTTTGTCTATTTTGTTGGTTTTTTCATAAAACCAACTCTTAGTTTTATTAATTAATTCAATAGTTTTTTTGCTTTCAATTTTATTAATCTCACCTTTTATTTTTTGAATTTCAAGTTTTGTGTTTGTCTGGGGGTTTTTAATTTGTTCCTTTTCTAGCAATTTTAGTTGTAAACCCAATTCGTTGGCCCTCTCTTTCTCTCTTTTATGCAGGTAGGCCTGTAGAGATATAAAACTTCCCCTAATTACTGCTTTGGCTGTATCCCACACATTTTGGTATGATGTCTCATTATTGTCATTTTCTTGGGTGAAGTTATTAATTATGTCTATGATTTGCTGTTTTACCCAATCATTCTTTAGTATAAGATTATTTATTTTCCAATTATTTTTTGGTCTATTTTCCCCTGGCTTTTTATTAAATGTTATTTTGATTGCATTATGGTCTGAAAAGGATGCATTTACTATTTCTGCCTTACTGCATTTGATTTTGAGGTTTTTATGCCCTAGTATATGATCAATTTTTGTATAGGTTCCATGAACTGCTGAGAAGAAAGTATATTCCTTTCTGTCTCCATTTAGCTTTCGCCAAAGATCTATCATATCAAACTTTTCTAGTATTCTATTTACCTCTTTGACTTCTTTCTTATTTATTTTGTGGTTTGATTTATCTAATTCTGAGAGTGCAAGGTTGAGATCTCCCGCTATTATAGTTTGGCTATCTATTTCCTCTTGCAGCTCTCTTAATTTCTCTTTTAAGAATTTAGATGCTGCACCACTTGGTGCATACATGTTTAATATTGATACTGCTTCACTATTGATGCTTCCCTTTAGCAGGATATAATGCCCTTCCTTATCTCTTTTAATTAGATCAATTTTTGTTTTTGCTTGATCTGAGATGAGGATGGCTACTCCTGCTTTTTTGGTTTTGCCTGAAGCATAATAGATTCTGCTCCACCCTTTTACTTTTAGTTTGAATGTCTCATCCTGTTTCAGGTGTGTTTCCTGTAAACAACATATAGTAGGATTCTGACTTTTAATCCAGTCTGCTAACTGCTTCCTCTTTATGAGGCAGTTTGCCCATTCACATTTATGGTTAGAAGGACTAATTCTATATTGCTTGCCATCCTATTAACCCCTGCTTATGCTTTTCCCCTTTCCTTCCCTTTTACCCTCCTATCCAGTATTAAACTGGTAAACACCACTTGCTTTTCACAGCCCTCCCTTTTGTGGATCCCTCCCCCACCTTAAAGATCCTCCCCTTATTTTACCCCTTTTCCTAGAAATTACTGTATTCCCTTCCCCTTAGCTTACTCCTTCCCTTTCACTTTTCAATGAAGTGGAAGAAGTTTCACCATAAATCGAATATGTCTATTGATACACGCTATGTTCATCTCCCTCCTTTCTTTCTCTCAGATATAATAGGTTACCTTTGCCTCTTCATGAGATGTAGTACCACCACTTTATACTTTTTTATGATATAATCTCCTTTCCACCTCTAGTTTCTAAGACAAATTGTACATATGTTCTTTACATATTTTTTTGACAGAAATATAGTTCTCAAGATTTCTTTTTATCTTTTTTAGAAGTCTCTTGAGTTCTGTATTTGAAGATCAAACCTCTTATGTAGGTCTGGTTTTTTCATCAAAAATAGATGGAATTCATTTATTTCGTTAAATGTCCATCTTCTTCCCTGGAAAACGATGCTCATTCTTGCTGGGTAAGTTATTCTTGGCTGCATACCAAGTTCCTTAGCCTTTCGGAATATCATGTTCCAGGCCCTGCGTTCTTTTAATGTGGACGCTGCTAGATCCTGAGTTATCCTTATTGTGGATCCTCCATATCTGAATTGTTTTTTTCTAGCAGCTTCCAATATCTTTTCCTTTGTCTGATGGTTCTTGAACTTGGCCACTATATTTCTTGGCGTTTTGATTTTAGGGTCCCTTTCAGTAGGTGATCGATGAATTTTCTCAATGTCTATTTTACCCTCTGTTTCCAAAACGTCTGGGCAGTTCTCTTTGATAATTTCCTCGAAAATGGTGTCCAAGCTCTTTTTTTTCCTCCCATTTTTCAGGGAGTCCGATTATTCTCAAATTGTCTCTCCTGGATCTGTTTTCCAGGTCTGTTGTCTTTCTGGTAAGGTACTTGACAGTCTTTTCAATTGTTTCATTTCTCTGGTTTTGCTTGACTCCCTCTTGGTTTCTCCTTGAGTCATTCATTTCTACTTGTTCCAGTCTAATTTTCAATGATGTATTTTCTTCACTCACTTTTTTTATATCTCTTTGTAATTGTCCAATTGAGTTTTTATCTTCTATGGAATTTTTTTCCATTTTATCCATTTTATTTTTTAGAGAGCTGATTTCTTTTTCCAGCTCTCTAATCCTGTTTTCCTTGGAGTTGTTTACCTTTTCCAGCTCACTAATCCTGTTTTCCTTGGAGTTGTTTACCTTTTCCAGCTCACTAATCTTGTTTCTCAATGATTTGATTTCTTTATCCACTCTGTCTTTGAATGCATGGGATGACTTCTCCAGGCTCTCTTGCCAAGCTTCCCTTTCCTTTTCCCATTTCTCTTCCAGCTCTCTTGTGAGAGCCTTTTTGATTTCCTCTATGAGGTTCTTTTGTATTGAGGAGCAGCTCATATCCCTCCCAGGGGATACATCTGGGGACAGTCTGTTCCTAGTCTCCTCAGCATTTGAAGTCTGCTCCCTCTCCACACAGAAGCTGTCAATGGTTAGAGCCCTTTTGAATTTTTTGTTCATTTTGTCAGAGCAGGAATCAAAGAAAACAAACTGACAAGAGAAACAATTGGTCTGTTTTGCGGGGGATAGGGCTGGATGTTATTAATGGGCTTCCTCTACAGACTGGGGGCAGGGCAGCAGAGAGCCACTAACAGAACAGCAATGACTGTACTGAGTCTGCGCTCTGAGGCTCTGAGAACGCACTGAGTCAGTCCAGGTGGGGGTTGGGGGTGGCCGGGCTCTGAGATACGCTGGCTTTCTGGGGTTTTAATCTTCACCTCCTGTGTTTACACCCTCTCCCCTGCTCCTGGCTTGCTGCCAAGACGGAGCATCCACACTGGGGCAAAAGCCCTTTCGCAGAAACAGCAGAGATCACACCCCTCCCCCTCCGGTCTGAGCTGTGTGGGCTGCCTGTCTTGCTCTGGCTGTCTGCCCTCAGTCTGCGCCCAGTCTGATTGACCCTCCCCCGAACAAACACAGACCTTTTCTGGCGACTTTCAAGGATGTCTTCTCTTGGTGATAATTTGTGGATTTCTTTCTGGGTCAAGCATTAAGTCAGAGGCTTGTCATGAAGTAAGTTCTGAGAGAAAACGAGGAGCTCAAGCAGCTGTCTGCCTCCACGCCGCCATCTTGGCCGGAAGTCTCTACAATTTCTTTATTACCAGCACCTATTTTTCTTTCCCACCTCACCACATAATGAGCCTAACCTTCATTTTGAAATGATAAATAACTACTTGTCTTCCATGTACAGGAACAGTGATATTCCTTGCTGATCTAAGTTTCTAATATTCTATTTATCCTTGCCTCTTTTTCTTTCTCAATCAAATATATTAATTCCCACTATGTATCAGACATTGGGTTCACATATGGTGATGATGACCAAAATGAAAATGAAATTTCTGTTCTCAAATATTTTGGGTTTTTTTGGTAAAGTGTAAGAGTTTATGTGTGTGTGTGTGTGTGTGTGTGTGTGTGTGTGTATATACATATATATATGTATCTGTGTGTATATATAACACAATTACAAAATACTTCTTTTTTGTTTTGTTTTATTTTCTTTTTTTATTTTTATCACCTTGCTTTATGAATTATATTGGGAGAGAAAAATTAGAACAATATGGAAGAAAACCATGAAAGAGATAAAAAAAACAGAAAAAAGAAGTGAAAAGAGTATGTGTTGATTTAATATTAATGTTCCTTATTTCTTTTTCTGGGTTCAGATGGAATTTTCTGAATTGCTTTGAAGCACTGAACCACTGAGAAGATTGAAGTCTTTCATAGTGGATCTTTGCACATTCTTGCTGTTATTGTATATAATGTATTCTTGGTTCTGCTGGTTTCACTCAGTATTAATTTGTGTCAGTCCTTCTAGGCTTTCTAACATTGGCTTGTTCATCACTTTGTATAGAATAATAATATTTCATTACTTACATATATCACAAGTTGTCCAGCCATTCCCCAGTGGATGCATTTCTACTCACTTACTGATTGTTTACTCCCCCCCCCCCAAAAAAAAAAAAAAAAAAAAGAGCTGCTACAACCAGTTTTGCATGTGTGGGACTTTTTCCTCCTTTATGATTTCCATGGAGTAGTTATCTAGTAATGGAACTGCTGAGTGAAAGGGTATGCACATTATTATATTCCTTTGGCTTAATTCCAAATTGTTTTCCAAATTGGTTGAATCACTTCACAACTCCTCCAACAATGCATTAGTGATCCAATTTTCCCATATCACCTCCAACACTTATCATCTTTTCCTGTTATCTTAGTTAAACTGAGAGGTATGAGGAGGTACTTTAGAGTTGTTATCCTTTGCTTTTTAGAGAAATGCAATTAATTATTATTGATTTAGAGCATTTTTTTCATATAAGTATAGCGGGCTTTAAATTTGTCATTTGAATATTGTTCATATCCTCTGTAAATTGAGGAATGGCATTTATTCTGATAAATTTGACACAATTCTTTTTACATTTTAGAAATGAGTTCTTTTAAAAAACCCTAGCTGTTAAGTATTTTCCCCAGCTCTTTAGTTACCTTTTAATTTTTTTCTGTTTCATTTTGTTTGTGCATTTTTAATTTAATGTAAATAAAGTTGTCCATTTTGTCTTGTACAATGTTCTCTATTTCTTATTTGTTCATAACTTCTCCCTTCTTTAAAGATCCAATGGGTACATTACCTCTTGTTCTCCTAATGGTTTAAGGCTTCATCGTTTATACCCAAATCATGTACCCATTTTGACCTTATTTTGATGTAGGGTGTGCAGTGTAGTTCTATGCTGAGTTCCTGATTTATTATTTTCTAGTTTTCCCGCAATTTTTGTCAAATAGTGAGTTCTCATTATAGAAGATGGAGTTTAAGCGTTTATCAAACACTTGATTCCTATAGGAATTTTATTCATGTGTTCTGTACATGTAATCTATTTCACTGATCTGGCACTATATTTCTTAGCCAGTACCAAAAGGATTTGATGGTGTTGCTGTATGATATGGTTTTAGGTTTGGTTCTGCTAAGCTACCATCCTTCATATTTTTTTTTCCATTAATTCCCTTAATATCCTTGATTTTTGCTCTTCCAGATGAATCTTGTTATTATTTTTTTCTATCTAGAAAATAATGTTTTGGCAGTTTGATGGATATTGCAGTGAACAAGTAAATCGATTTTGGTAGATTTGCCATTTGTATCATATTAACTCAGCATACCAATGAGCAATATATATTTTTTCCAGTTGTGTACTTCTGACTTAACTGTGTGCAAAGAATTTTCTAATTATGTTCATATAGTTCTTAAATGTGTCTTGACAGGTAGACACCCACATATCTTATTTGGACAATAGTAATTCCAAATCGAATTTCTCTTGTATCTCTATCTGGTGGGCTTTGTCAGTAATATATAGAAAAGCTGATGATTTGTTCGTTTATTTTATATTCTATAACTCTGCTAAAGTTGTGAATTGTTTCTATTAGGTTTTTGGATGCTGTTATTGGATTCCAAACAAAAGTTTGCCTATTTTATTGAATTTTTAAAATAAAATCAACTCTTAGTTTCATTTATGAGTTCTCTAGTTTTTTAGTTTCTGTTTTATTAATTTAGCCTTGGAGTTTCAGAATTTCTAATTTGGTATTTAATTGGGGTTTTTTAATTTGTTCTTTTTCTAGAGGTTTTAGGTACATATCCAATTCTTTGATCTTCTCTTTATGTTTTATTCAGGTACTAATTATTAATACAAAATTTCCTCTAAACACTTCTTGGGCTACATCCCATAGTTTCAGGTGTGTTGCCTCATTATTGTCATTGTCTCAGATGAAATTGAGGATTGTTTCTGTGATTTGTTGTGTGACCCATCATTATTTTGAATTAGATTATGTAAATTCTCATCCATTTTTAGTCTATCTTTCTCTGCCCTTTTATAGAATATAATTTTTATTGTACTGTGTTTGTAAAGCAAACCTTTTCTGTTTCTTCCTTTTCAGATTTATATGTCCTAATACATGGTGCATAATGGCCCTAATACATGGTCGATCTTTTGTAGGTACCATGTAGTACCAAGAAAACACTTGAATTCCTTTGATGTCTCTATTCAATTTTCTCTATAGGTCTATTATATCTAGGTTTTCTAGCACCTTATTAATGTGCCTGGTTTCTTTCTCATTGTTTATTTTGTGGTTAGATTTGCATGCTTCTGAGAGGGGAAGTTGTTGTCTATTTCTCCCTGTAACTGCCTTAATATCTTCTCTAGATATCTAAATGCTCTACCACTTGGTGCATATACATTTAATATAATTAATTCTTCATTGTTTAATGAACCCTTTAACAAGAGGTGCTTTGCTTTCTTATCTTTTAGTTATATCTGTTTTTACTTTTACTGTATTTGAGATTATAGTTCCTAATGCTACTTTTTAATTTCCATTGAAGAACAATAATAAATTTAATTTCAGCCTTAAACTTTACTCTGTATCTCTCTGTCAAATGTGTTTTTTGTAAACATGTTCTAGCATTCCCTTTTTTAATCTACTCTAGTGTTTCTTCAGTTTCATGAGAAAGTTCATCCCATTCACAGTTGTGATTACCAGCTCTGTATTTCCCTTCATCCGATTTTCAACACTTTCTATAGTTTTATTTTCTCTTAGCATTTTTGCAACTATCACATCCCTATCTTATCTCCTATCACTCTCCCCCTCTTGTCTTAGTTTTTTTTTTTACTAACCCAGCCTAATACTTTATCTATTACTCTCTTCCCTTCTCTTCCCTTTCTTCCCTCTTGTTTCTGTCCTCCATTCTATGCAACCCCTCCCTTTTCTTCTTTCTTTCTCTTCCTCATTTATAGGTTTACATACATTTCTTTATCCAGCTGAATGATTAAGTTATTCCCTCTTAAAACCAAAAGTGGAACAGGGAAATCACTATGAACCACTATATAGAATTCCCAATACCCCTATTTTTGTCCACTAGCATTTTTATTTCCTTCAAATGCTAATGGTACGTTATTTCAATGCCTGATTTTTTTTGTACAGAAAAAATAACTGTTTGGAATGCATACATATATTGTATATAATTTATACTTTAACATATGTAACATGTATTGGTCAACCTGCCATCTAGGAGAAGGGCGTGGGTAGAAGGAGGGGAAAAATTGGAACAAAAAGCTTGACAATTGTCAGTGTTGTAAAATTACCCATGCATATATCTTGTAAATAAAAAGCTATAATAGTAATAAAAAGTAAAAAATAAAAAAAATAATGAAATATATATATGCATATATAGAAATTATATATATATGCATATATATAGAAATTATATATATATGAAATATATATATATGATATATTATTATATATATATGCATATATATAGAAATTATATATATATATGCATATATATATATATATATATATATATATATATATATATATATATATATATATATATATATATATATATATATATATATATATATATATATATATAACAAACAGACAATGCTAATCCCCTTCCCTCTTTTTCATTGATTGTAATAGGTCTTTTGTACCTGTTAATGTGATCTAATTTGTTCCATTAATCCTCCCCTGTCCTCTTTTAGTACAGACCTTTGCCATCCATTAATATCTTTCTTTGATATCACATCAGAGTCCATTCAGAAGTATACCTTCTGTCCATGTGAGGTCCCCCACTGTCTGCTCTAGGAATAGATATAGTTCTCAAGAGTTACAGATCCCATTTTCTTACCTAGGGATGTAAATAGTTTAACCTTTAAATTATTGATTTGTATATATATATATGTATATATATATATATGTGTGTGTGTATGTATGCATATATAAATTATGTATATATATATGTATATACATATACATATATATGTGTATGTAATATTCTTAACTAAAGTGTAATGGTCTCTGGGAGCAGGTTTCTTGGGGAGCTTCTGGAGGCAGCCTTAGTTTCAGTTCAGAGGAATAATCACCTCAAATTCAGCCAGTAGTTAAAGTCCAAATCCTTTATTTTCTCTTTCCAAGTATTGTCTCCTTCCTTCGGCCCAGTTAGCTTTCTTAAGGGCCTATCTCTTTTCTTGGTTCTTACCTCTAGTCCTTTGCCTCTGCCATCTTCTGCCTCTAGCTCCCTCCAAATGTCTCCAGCCAGCACAAAGGCCGAATATGGAATGACTCTGTCTCTGCCTCTGAGAGTGGGCTTCTGTGTCTGGCCCTGAGAGCTTCTCGCTTATATGCTATGCACTGATTATGCACAAGTCATTATATCACAAGGAAATCATTATTTGTTTAGAATTAAATCCATTCTAAACTAGATTTAAACATTGTCTCCTCAATTTCACTTAGTGCCTTGTTTAAAGTTTTGGCCTATAACATCTCTTTGTAGGATCAGATCAATCATACTGAACCGTGCTAAATTAGACAATTATTGTCTCTATCAATTCCACTTTCTTAGTACCCTGTAAGAATCCTAACATATATGCATATATAAATTGTATGTGTGTGTGTGAGGAGGTATGGATATGGATGTGTGGTTAGTGCTTACTCTTCCCCTAAAGCTCAGATATCATTCTGGAATTGGAGATGTGGAGAGATGTACCAAATATGAATTTTTTTCCATTTTCAATTTTTCAAATATAAGTAGAGATAGTTTTCAACATTCATTTTTAGAAATTTTGAGTTCCAATTTTTTTCTCTTTTCCCCCTCCTCAAGAGATCAAACACTCTATTACATGTATGTATGTATGTATATATATATACATATACATATACATATATATTTATGTAAAATCAGTATTTTTGTGTTGTCTCTTTTTACATTTCTTTTCTTTTTTATTCTAGCATTTTATTTTCAAAATATATGCATGGATAATTTTTGACATTCAGGACTACAAAACCTTGTGTTCAAATACTTTCCTTCCCCTCTCTCCCCGAGTTCGCAATTGATCTAATATATGTTAAATATGGGCTATTCTTCTACACATATTTCCACAAATATGATGCTGCACAAGAAAAATCAGATCCAAAAGGAAAAAATTGCTAACTCATTTTCTTAAATGGGGTTGAATATCTTCAGCTATTTAATAACCTTAAGCAGAATGATGGTTTCACTGGTACTCAGTTAATGTGAAATAAAACACTTTTCTGCAACTTCCAGGGAGAGATCCTTGAAAAAGTAACTCCACACAGGGTGGCTTCCTTCAGTTTTGTAAAAATGATGATTACTTCAAATTGCCATTTGGAGCACATGGTAAATATTTAGCTTTGTGTCTCTCTATACACAAGTGAACATCTCTGAGCTGGCCATTCCTAGCATTGTTTTTTGAGATGTTCAGAATTCTCACAATCTTCATACACTATTGCATGGCCATCTTTTCTTCACCTGTGAAAATATCATCCAACCTTTGAAGACTTAGCAACATTGGGTTTTTGGAATACATCACTTTGATCAAGAACTATGCTTTCAAAGGGAAGAGACATTTGTGATTTCTGATCATGTCAGCATTATAAACTTATTCTCTGGTTTTTAGAACTGTGAATTTGTCCTCCAATACTCCTCCTCCCTTGCTTTATCCATCCTTTTCCCCAAGTTTGCTTTCTGTATTACCATGTGCTCATGAAAAGAGCTGGGTGAAATTTTAGATAATATGATGACAGAGTTTAATGCAATTTTTTCTGTTATCTTATCTGTAGCCTTCAAATTAAATGGCAACTATATTGTGCTTTCTGAATCCACTTTCTCTATCATTCTCACCAGTGCTTCTGAGGAATCTTTAAGAATTTTCTCAAATATCTGAATCAAATTCTCTTACCTCCCAGTCAAGCATTTTGGTGATTTAAAAATGGAGGCCAGTTGTGGAGAGTTTCTTTTCCCTACCTCCTGTAATGTGATTGTATTCATATTTAGTCCATCACATTCTCTTTCTTCATTCCAGTTCTCTTTTAAAATTTTGTTTATTTGAAAGTTAAATTCTAAATAAAAAAGAAAAATACAGAAAAGAAACAATATATTTTCATGTTTATAGCACAGCATGACATGATTCAAAATATGAAACAATAAATACAATTTTGAAGAAAATATGCAACAAATAGTTCATATTATGTACAGATTGATTCAATTTTCCTTTGCTTATTTGTAAGTTTTATTTGTTCCTGTACAGTTTTTGCATTCATCTATTTTCCCTTCCTTCTTTGCTCTACTTTCAGAAGAATTCAATTTAATGTAGACATGTTTATATATACATATACTATATATATACATATATTCAGATATCAATAATCATCACACATATAATATATACATTCATATTCATCTATGAGAGGCTGTTCCATGCTTGTTTCTACTCTTTTTTTTGCAGTTGCATCATAACATCGTTCATAAATACAAGTCTTTTTTATTTTCTTAAATCCACTAACTCATCATCATTTGCTACGACATAGCAATCTTCCAAAACTATTCAATATAGTTTTTTAAATACTCTCAAGCAATATTGAACAATCATTTAGAGTTCTCTGATTTTTTTTCATAAATCTATTTTTGCTTTAACTTTATCTGAGATCAATGATCATTTACCCTTACGTTTTTCCTAATAAATTGTACTTTTAATCATTATTTTTTCTTTGTTTGTGTCTCTTATTTCCTATCACTCACAATTCCTGTCCTTTCCTTCTACCTTCAGTCTTGATTCACTATATGTTATCTTTTCCCACTCACCTTTTCTCTTGCTCTTTATCCAATTTCTGTTAATATACACACCTGTCTATACTATGCCATTCACTGTGGAATATTCTCTTATTCTCTCTCCTTCTTTATAAATTAAAAAAATTGTAACTTTTAGATACACACACACACACACACATGCTGTATTATTCCTTCTTTTACCTATTCTTACTGGGAATATAGAAGCCTTCCTCCCTTATCTAAATATTCTGCAACATTTTTTTTTTCTAGTACCTTCTTCATATAACATAAGTAATTTTAGGAAAAAAACATTTTTCCTAAATTGCTTTTTAGAAACACATCTTATGTAAACCTCTCTTCTGGCTTCACTCCTTTATAAGAAGACATGTGTATGTTTATCTGTATGAATGTGTGTATATATAGGTATCAATATATATATGTAGCCAGGGAATATTAAGGAGATGACCTTCCCTCCTCCCCAAGTAGAAAGAATGGGATGTCTCTCACAGATTTCTAGATTTTCAGGAGTCTCAGGGACAGAATCTTTGCCATATGCACTGCAGAACAAAAAAGATTCAAAATATGAAATAATATAATTTGAAGAAATCTTATAGAATAAATACTATGTATTATATTCAGAGGGGATCATCTTTTCTTTGCTTACTTTTTTGGTTTTTGTACTTTTTGTGCATTTTTTATTTTCTTCTTCTCTCCAAGCTTTTCTACCCCTCCATGTCCCCCAAGCGATCTATAATTAAGCAAACATTTATTGATATATATATATATATATATATATATATATATATATATATATATATATATACATATATATATAATATATATGCATATATATAGACATATATAGGTACACATCCATTTAAATAGATCCTTATATTCATAGACATAAATGCATTCGTAGACATTTCTGTAATGCCACTCTAAGCTTGTTTGTCCTGTGTCTCTGAACATGATTAACATCATCCTTTATAAATCTGACACTTTCAATATTTTTCTAAATTCACCAAGATATCATTTTGCTACAACTTAGCCCTATAGTATCAAGCTATTTTAAGCAATCTAAAACAATATTGGTCAATATAGTTTACCTATAGCACAATTTCCTGATTTTTCTCTTTTGAATAAACCTATTTTAGCTTTAATTGTGACTTAAATTAATGCTTACTATCCTCCCTTTTTTGGTAATTAATTCTGCTGATCATTATTATGTTTGTTTGCATCTGTTATTTTCTTTCACTGCTGACAGCTCTAATTTATTTTTACTAGCTATTTTGCCTTGTTACTACTTTAACAATCTTTCCTCCAAGATTTACTCCCTTTTTATCTTACTCCTACTCTGCTCCTCATTCTTTATCCAATTTGCATAGTCTACACACCTTATAACATCCCCATCTATGTCCTCCATCCTATTCCATGCTCCTCTTATTTCTTGATCAATTTAAATCCTTTTTATATTCTTTTGGATATATTTTGTTCCCTCTAATGCATTCTTCCTGTGAATAGAATTTCAGTACCATTAGCTATCTTCCCACATAATTCCTCTAGGCCAGAGGAGTTTACAATTCCTACTGGCCAAATATCCACTCTGATACATACATACATACAAACATTCATATATACATATATATAATACACACATACATACATATACCTATATATACACATATATACACATATACATATACACACACACATATATATATGTATATGTATATATATATATATGTATAAGTATATATATATATATATATATTCAATCTGCTCTAGTTGTGAGGAGGGCTACAGTTCTGCTCCCAGTCTTGAATGTTTTTTTCATGCTCTACATTCACTCTGAGCTACTCTAGTTTGTGCAAGAAATCAGGAGAACTTGGAACTTTTTGAATTACTATGCCATCTTCCCAGAATCCTCTGTACATATTCTGCGTGGATAGGCATTACATGATAAGGGAGATTCAGTAACTTTTCAAACTATTAACAACCACAAGAATTGGGCATAGGCTTATTAATGCTGACGAGTATAAATGGGCTGACTGTTGGATAACAAAGAGAGAGAAGCGCTGAGGTATGTATCATCCACATGTTTATGGATTTAAAATACAACATACAGATTATACAAATGGGACTGAATGTATTAAACAAAACAAAGGTGGCCACTAGGAGCAGGATAGCTTGGGTTGCCCTCGTTTCAGGGGATATTTTTGTGGAGGTGCTCTTACTATGTATGTGATTAACATTTCTCCTGTGTCTATATAGGATTAAGACCATATGGACACTAGAAGCAGTCATGAGACCTGCAAAGAAAGCATCATGGACAAATGTTATAATTTCAAATTTTATATGATTATTATTATACACATCTAGAGCTCTATACCCAGTGCTGCATCCATCTTTACTGACTGTGCTGTTCTTTGGACTATCATGACGTAGAAATAGAAGCATATGGATTATTAGATGGAAGATCCAGCATAGAACAGTGCATCTAATGATGCTCTTTGGTGCTTTAATTTTCACTTGTGCCCATAAGGAGTTGTTGGGACTAATAGTAATGGCTTGGAAGACACTCAAGAGGCAGGTGCTGTTTAAGGAGAGACCCCGGGTTAGTATCTGCATATATGTTATGATTTTAATCCCAGTCCTGTCCAGGACACATTTTACCTTCCAAAGCCTTGTTATGGTAGGTATTCCTCTAAAGAGAAGTACCATGGCATTGGAAAAGGCCAACTGGATGATAAGTACATTTTTGGGTCTTACTGTATGAGCAGTGAGGAAATTAAAGCTGTTTAGGATGAGGAGAGTTAAGTTACCCAGGAATCCAGTTCCAGTTAGTTGCAGGTAGGCTATCCCCAGAATTTCATCCAAGGTCAGCATTCTTTACCTCATGAAGATGATTTGCTGCTAGTCTCAAGAAGACCTATGGGTAAAAACATGAAAATATGCTTGTGACATACTGTGATTTTCCCACTGAAATTCCATGATTTCTAGTATGAAAATGAAGTGTAAATGATTTCCAGAGTGATAAGATTTACCCAAAGAATCATGAACAGCAAGAAAGAGAATAAGAATCTCAACCCTTGTTGTCTAACTCTGAAGTCTTTTTTCCAGCTCAATTTGATGCTGCTTGGATAATATTGTTGTTCCTGGAGGGCAGAGCACTTCTTCAGCCCCATACAAAGCATTATTTTTAATGTAAGAAGGAACTAAATCACATGTGTTATTAAACTCAACTAGGATCAGGGAGCATGCTGAGGTAGGGAAAAATACCTTGAGACCATCTTATTTAGGAGGAAGAAATGAAGATTGAAAGAACTCTCAGTTTGCACATCAGTGTTGATTTCTGAAATGGCAGACTTTGCGTTTTGGGACAGGGACAGGAGAGCCCGCATCCTCAATCAGTGCTATTTGCATCATTTTATTTTGTCCCATTCTTTCAATATAGTGAAGCATGTTGGGCCACATTAAGGAAAGGTAATGGATCAGGGCAGGGAACAGATGAGAACAGAAGCCAAGAGTCTTCATTTTCATAGTGCTTTCCCAATCCACTGAGAAATTGCAGATTCTGAATATGCCAGGTTAGGTCATTAGAGAGGAGCCAATTCCTTATATGACAAACATGCTATTTCTCAAACAGAGACCGAAGAAGGAATACTACCTCCTTCCCATGTTCTTCCAAAGTAACCAATACTTGCCATATATGTGCCTATGGATACTTTTATGACAAAATATTCCAGCATCAGAATTTCTTGTCTATTAATTTCATACGGATCTATATCTTTGACTCAGTTAAGGTAAAAAATTCTTAAGCAATTGTCACAACCCCATTTGGATCCTAGTAACTGAATAAGAGTCATGAAATTATTAATTGTTTTGAGTGAATGTTGGATTTTATACTTAATTTGTATACCTCCACATATGGATAAGCATAAAAATTTCTCAGGTGAAAGGGGTCAAAAGTGGAAAACATTTAAGAAGTCCTGCCTCAAGTGACGCCCAAAGCAGGAAGAGTGGAGAAATATTTAGGCAGCACTGGAGCAGGTTCAATGCCAGTTCTACATGGCATTTGATAGCTTATTCCTTTTCCTTATGATGGGAAGTGTTATTTTTTGTATTACTGCATAAAGATACAGGAATATTACGTTGATTTTCCTTGAATCACTCAATCTCTTACACTTTTCCTTATACCTGTGTCCTGGCTTGCCCAGCTTCCTTCAGATCTTAGCCAAAGTCTTATATTTTTGAAAAAGCTTCTGCCCGTTAGCCATTATCTAATCTTCTTTTATGTATATATTATGCCTCCTTCTCTGTCCTCATCTCTCTCTCATGTCTCTGTCTCTTTCTCTCTTTCTGTCTCTCCCACTCTCTGTCCTTGCCTGCATTTGCAGTATTTTGCACGTTGGGGATCCCTGTAGTCTTTGAACTTCTTGAAGCAGGCAGTGCTTTTGCCTTTCTTTTCCTCCTCTCACTCACCATTGGGACTGGACCATTGCTACTTTGCTTTTTGACTGGCTGACTTTCATTTAGCTCATTCAGTAAGATCTTATGCAAGGCTCTAAGGAGCAAATTATTGATTCTTTACTTTTGTACAAATCTGTCTCAGCTACTAAGGCACAGTCACTTACCAGGTCAGACTCTGTCAATACAGCAGAAAGTAGAACAGCAGCAATCTGTGTTGAAGCAGGAAAATATGTCTGTATGACTGTGTGGCTCATATATAGGGGATGGTCAGGATTGCAGGTATTATGCTGGCTTGTCTGACCTCATCTCCCCATTAGGGTTGCAATTATCATGTCATCTGCAGAGAAATGGTCCTGCTTGCCTGGGTTAACTGGGACCCATTTATTAGAAAATGAACTTTTATCCCAAGTGTTTACATTATCTAGAGTGTTGATTTCTTAAAGTCTCTAGTGTAGCATCAATGAGCGAAGCAATGAAGATCTGTCAAGTGACTTGCAGGAAGATGCAATGAAAACAAGTGAGCCAGAGCATTGTGCACCTAGTTCATGTTTAGCTTTGGTTATAGATGAGTCTCTCTTGTATAATTGACACCATTGGGTCTGTTTTTTAGGACTGTCCCAATAAGCTCCCAATTTTGTATTCTGTCTAATTGAAAATAAATTAAAAGTCAACTGTATCCCTAGAAAAAATGAGGGCTAATTACACATTAGGCACTGATAATTATCTCTGGTCAAGACTATCTCAAATTCTATCTCCTACAGAAAAGGAGGATCAACACTTGGAACAAAAGTCATGGAATACCCTGTAGTTTCAGTGGTTGGGCCAGAACATCACACTTCTTTTCTCAATTTTTCCCTGTGTGAGCAGACTTAAACTTCTATATATTTTCCCCCTCTAGTCTGCTATTATTGGGAAATAAGTTTGATGTTCTGACCCACCTCCTCATTCCACAGGGTAATTCATTTGTTCCAAGTGTTGGTCTTCCTTTTCTGTAGGGGATAGTTATATTAGTTAAACTGAGAGGTACTTTTGAGTTGTTTTCCTTTGCTTTTTAGAGAAATGCAATTAATTATTATTGGTTTAGAGCATTTTTTTCATATAAGTATAGAGTGCTTTAAATTTGTCATTTGAATATTGTTCATATCCTCTGACCATTTGTCAATTGTGGAATGACATTTATTCTGATAAATTTGACACAGTTCTTTTTACATTTTAGAAATGAGTTCTTTTCAGAAACACTAGCTGTTAAATATTTTCCCCAGGTCTTTAGTTACCTTTTAATTTTTTTTCTGTTTCATTTTGTTTGCGCATTTTTAAATTTAATGTAAACAAAGTTGTCCATTTTGTCTTTCACAAGGTTCTCTATTTCTTATTTGTTCATAACTTCTCACTTCTTTAACGATCCGATAGGTACATTATCTCTTGTTCTCCTAATTGTTTAAGGTTTCCTTCTTTATACCCAAATCATGTACCCATTTTGACCTTATTTTGGTGTAGGATGTGCAGTGTAGGTCTATGCTTAGTTCCTGACATGTTATTTTCTAGTTTTCCCAGCAATTTTTGTCAAATAGTTAGTTCTCATTATAGAAGCTGGAATTTGGGGGTCTATCAAACACTTGATCCCTCTAGGCTTTTATTATAGTGTTGTGTGTATCTAATCGATTCCACTGATCCGACACTATATTTCTTTTCCAGTACCAAAAGGTTTTGATGCTGTTGCCGTATGATATGGTTTTAGGTTTGGTTCTGCTAAGCTACCATCCGTCATTTTTTTTCATTAATTCCCATAATATGCTTGACTTTTTGCTCTTCCAGATGAATGTTGTTATTATTTTTTCTATCTAGAAAATCATGTTTTGGCAGCTTGATGGATATTGCAGTGAACAAGTAAATCGATTTAGGTAGACTTGCCATTTGTATCATATTAGCTCAGTTTATCAATGAGCAATTTATATTTTTCCAGTTGTGTACTTCTGACTTTACTTGTATAAAAATAATTTTCTAATTATGTTCATATAGTTCTTAGGTGCGTCTTGACAGGTAGACACCCACATATCTTATTTGGACAATATTAATTCCAAATCGAATTTCTCTTGTATCTCTATCTGCTGGGCTTTTTCAGTAATATATAGAAAATCTGATGATTTGTTTGTTTATTTTATATTCTGCAACTCTGCTAAAGTTGTGAATTGTTTCCATTAGGTTTTTGGATCCTGTTATTGGATTCCAAACCAAAAGTTTGCCTATTTTATTGATTTTTAAAAATAAAATCAACTCTTAGTTTCATTTATGAGTTCTCTAGTTTGTTTAGTTTCTGTTTTATTAATTTAGCCTTGGAGTTTCAGAATTTCTAATTTGGTATTTAATTGGGGTTTTTAAATTTGTTCTTTTTCTAGAGGTTTTAAGTACATATCCAATTTTTTGATCTTCTCTTTATGTTTTATTCAGGTACTAATTATCAATACAAAATTTCCTCTAAAAACTTCTTGGGCTACATCCCATAGTTTTAGGTATGTTGTCTCATTATTGTCATTGTCTCGGATAAAATTGAGGATTGTTTCTGTGATTTGTTGTGTGACACATCATTATGTAGAATTTGATTATTTGATTTCTAATCCATTTTAGTCTATCTTTCTCTGCCCTTTTATAGAATATAATTTTTATTGCATTGTGGTCTGAAAAGCAAACATTTTCTATTTCTTCCTTTTCAGATTTATATGTCCTAATACATGGTACATAATGGCCCTAATACATGGTCAATCTTTTGTAGGTACCATATAGTACCAAGAAAAAACTTGAATTCCTTTGATGTCTCTATTCAATTTTGACTGTAGATCTATCATATCTATTAATGTGCCTGGTTTCTTTCTCATTGTTTATTTTGTGGTTCGATTTGCATGATTCTGAGAGGGGAAGTTGTCTATTTCTTTGTATAACTGCCTTAATATCTTCTCTAGATATCTGAATTCTCTACCACTTGGTGCATATACATTTAATATCATTAATTCTTCATTGTTAATGAACCCTTTATCAAGAGGTACTTTCCTTTCTTATCTTTTAGTTATATATGTTTTTACTTTTCCTTTATTTGAGATCAGAGTTCCTAGGGCTACTTTTTTTTATTTCCGTTTGAAGTACTATAATAAATTCTATTTCAGCCTTAAACTTTACTCTGTATCTCTCTGTCAAATGTGTTTTTTGTACACATGATCTAGCGCTCTCTCTCTCTCTCTCTCTCTCTCTCTCTCTCTCTCTCTCTCTCTCTCTCTCTCTCTCTCTCTCTCTCTCTCTTTTTTTCCTTTTTGAGACTTGGGTTAAGTGACTTGCCCAGGGTCACACTGCAAGGAAGTGTTAAGTGTCTGAGATCAAATTTGAACTTGGGTACTCCTGAATTCAAGGCTGGTGTTCTATCCACTGTGCCACCTAGCTGCCCCCTCATTCTCTTTTTTAATCCACTCTAGTGTTTCTTCAGTTTCATGAGAAAGTTCATGCCATTCACAGTTGTGATTACTAGCTCTGTGTTTCCCCTCATCCTATTTTTGCCTCTTTCTATAGTTTTATTTTCTCTTTGGACCCTGTTCTTAGTATCATTTTTTGCAACTATTACATCCCTGCCTTATCTCCTATCACTCTTCCCCTCTTGTCTTAGTTTTTTTTCAACTAACCCTGCCTAATATTTTATCTATTACTCTCTTCCCTTCTCTTCCCTTTCTTCCCTCTTGTTTCTGTCCTCTATTCTATGCAACCCCTCCCTTTTCTTCTTTCTTTCGCTTCCTTATTTATAGGTTTAGATACATTTCTTTATCCAGCTGAATGATTAAATTATTCCCTCTTAAAACCAAAAGTGGAACAGGGAAATGACTATGAACCACCACATAGTATTCCCAATACCCCTATTTTTGTCCACTTGCATTTTTGATTTCCTTCACAGGCTAATGGTACACTATTTTAATGTCCGATTCTTTTTGTACAGCAAAATAACTGTTTGGACATGTATACATATATTGTATATAATTTATACTTTAACATATGTAACATGTTTTGGTCAACCTGCCATCTGGGAGAGGGGGGTTGGGGGAAAGAGGGGAAAAATTGGAACAAAAGGCTTGGAAATTATCAGTGTTGTAAAATTACCCATGCATATATCTTGCAAATAAAAAAAAACTATAATAGTAATAAAAATAATAAAACATATATTAAACAAACAAACCAACCAACAAACAAACAAAAGTGATGAGATCAAGCTTCAGATAATGCTAATCCCCTTCCTTCTTTTCCATTGGTTTTAATAATTCTTTTGTGCCTGTTCATGTCATCTAATTTGTTCCATTACATCTCCCTGTCCTCTTTTAGTAAAGACCTTTTCCATCCATTAATATCTTTCTTTGATGTCACATCAGAGTCCATTCAGAAGTATACCTTCTGTCCATGTAATTTCCACACTGTCTGCTCTAGAAATAGATACAGTTCTCAAGAGTTACAGATATCACCAACATAATCCAACAGCAAGAGATACAAAGAGAAATTCCATTCAAAATAATGGTCGATAGTATAAAATATTTGGGAATATATCTACCAAAGGAGAGTCAGGAATTATATGAGCAAAATTACAAAACACTTGCCACAAAAATAAAGTCAGATTTAAATAATTGGAAAGACATTCAGTGCTCTTGGATAGGCCGAGCGAATATAATTAAGATGACAATACTCCCCAAACTAATCTATTTATTTAGTGCTATACCAATCAGACTCCTGTTCTATGATTGTTTCTCCTCTTTTATTTGAAATTGCATCATAACATCCTTCAAAAATACAAGTGTTTTTTATTTTCCTAAATCCACCAATTCATCATCATTTGCTACGACATAGCAATCTTCCAAAACTATGCAATATAGTTTTTTAAATACTCTAAAGCAATATTGATCAATCATTTAGAGTAATTTTCTGATTTTTCCTTTTTCATAAATCTATTTATGCTTTAACTTTGAGATCAATGATCACTTACCCTTGCTTTTCTCCTAATAAATTATACTCTTAATCATTATTTTTCTTTGTTTGTGCCTCTTATTTTTTATCACTCTGAATTCTTCTCCTTTCCTTCTACCTTGTATCTTGATTTACTCTACCTTCTCCCACTCACATTTTCCTTTGCTGTTGATCCAATTTCTGTTAATATACACACTTCTCTATACTATTCCACTCCCTGTTATCTTATTCTCTCTCCTTCTTTATAAATTAAAAATATATATATCTTTTAGATGCACACACACAAATGATATATTCTTCGTTCTTTGACATATTCCTACTGGGAATAAAGAAGCCTCCCTTATCTATATACTATGTAACATTTTTTCTAGCACGTCCTTCATATAACATAAGTACTTTTAAAAAACCTTTTTTTTCCTAAAAGGTTTTTTAGAAACACATCATATATAAACCTCTCTTCAAGCTTTCCTCCTTTCTAAGAAGCCATGTGTTTGTTTGCCTGTATGAATGTTTGTGTGTGTGTGTGTGTGTGTGTGTGTATATATATGTGTGTGTGTGTGTGTGTATATATATGTGTGTGTGTGTGTGTGTGTGTGTGTGTATTTGTTTGTATATGTGAATAGACCTGTATGCATATATGTATGTGTGTACTGAATATGGGAAACTGCTTTGATTTTCTATTTATTTTTTATAATTGTCTTAGCTCCTAGTTCAAGTATGAATGGATTGAAATGGATGAATGGGAACCTAAATTGTGGCCAATTAAACAGAGAAAATATTTTCTAAGTTCAAAAGGGGTACATAAAGAATACACCACAGTTTTATTTCATGAGTTTGATCTAGTTCTTGGATTGCCTCTTAGGGGCATAATCAGATTTTTGGGAAACCACATAATAATTGGGCTCTCTACTGTCATTTGCTTCTCACCAGGTTCTGAGACAGCAGGAGAAGAATTTTATGTTTACTTTGTAATCTCCTATCTCCTGTCAGTGTCTCCATACTTAGGAGAGGCTTAACTGTGGTGATCATTTTTAGGTGATGAATGATGACTATTCCATGAGAGAGGGGGCCTTTCCCTGTACAATTATTTCCCATTGCAAGTTTGGCTTTTTACTTTTTTGCTCTGGTTCCTAAACACTGAGATTTTTTGTTAAATGCAAAATATCTGGCTTGATCATCTAAGAACTGTTACTAAAATATTTAAGATCCTTATTTCCTATGATTAGAGACCCCAAAATTTAGACTTTGTCAGGAAGTAATTTTTAAATTCATTGGATGAAAATATAACAAGGACAATTCTTATATGCAGCAGATTTACTACTGAACCTCTCAGCCAGTCACTCTCCTGATTTTTTGGCTCCTTTCTAGCCAGGGAATATTAAGGAGATGGCCTCTCTCCTCCCCAAGTAGAAAGAATGGGGTGTCTATCACAGATTCCTGGGTTGTCAGGACTCTCAGGGACAGAATCTTTGCCATATGCACAGCAGAACAAAGAAGATTCAAAATATGAAACAATATAATTTTTTTAAAAGCTTATAGAATAAATTCTATGTATTATATTCAGGGGGGATCATCTTTTCTTTGATATATTGTAGGTTTTTCTGCTCTTTGTGCATTTTTTATTTTCTTCTCTCCAAGCTTTCCTACCCGTCCATGTACTCCAAGCGATCTACAATTAAGCAAAGATATATTCATATATATACACACATACATGCATATATATAGACATATATATATGTCTATATATAGACATATATATATACATATATATGTCTATATATATAGACATATATATATGTCTATATATATACATACATATATATATATATATATATATATATATATATATATATATATATATATATATATATATATATATATATATATATATATATTCTTGTGAATAGAATTCCAGTACTACTAGCTCTCTTCCCCACATAATTCCTCTAGGCCAGAGGAGTTTACAATTCATACTGGCCAAACATCCACTCTGATACATACATGTATCATATATACATTATGTATTTTATATATATATAAAATACATATATACACATATATAATATATATATATATATATATATACATATATACATATATAATACATATATATATATAAAATGCATATATATATATTCAATCAGCTCTAGTTGTGAGGAGGGCCACAGTTCTGCTCCCAGTCTTGAATGTTTTTTCATGCTCTACATTCACTCTGAGCTACTCTAGTTTGTGCAAGAAATCAGGAGAACTTGGAACTTTTTGAATTACTATGCCATCTTCCCAGAATCCTCTGTACATATTCTGCATGGATAGACATTACATAATAAGGGAGATTCAGTAACTTTTCAAATGCTTAACAAGCACAAGAATTGGGGACCTGCTTATTAATGCTGACCAGAATAAATGGGCTGACTGTTGGATAACAAAGAGAGAGAAGCGCTGAGGTATGTATCATCCACATGTTTATGGATTTAAAATACAACATACAGATTATACAAATGGGACTGAATGTATTAAAGAAAAAAAAGGTGGCCACTAGAAGCAGGATAGTTTGGGTTGCCCTCGTTTCAGGGGATACTTTTGTGGAGGTGCTCTTACTATGTATATGATTAACATTTCTCCTGTGTCTATATAAGATTAAGACCATATGGACACTAGAAGCAGTCATGAGACCTGCAAAGAAAGCATCATGGACAAATGTTATAATTTGAAATTTTATATGATTATTATTATACACATCTAGAGTTCTATACCCAGTGCTGCATCCATCTTTACTGACTGTGCTGTTCTTTGGACTATCATGACGTAGAAATAGAAGCATATCGAATATTAGATGGAAGATCCAGCATAGAACAGTGCATCTAATGATGCTCTTTGGTCCTTTAATTTTCACCTGTGCCCATAAGGAGTTATTGGGACTAATAGTAATGGCCTGGAAGACACTCAAGAGGCAGGTGCTGTTTAAGGAGAGACCCCGGGTTAGTATCTGCATATATGTAATGATTATAATCCCAGTCCTGTCCAGGACACATTTTACCTTCCAAAGCCTTGTTATGGTAGGTATTCCTCTAAAGAGAAGTACCATGGCATTGGAAAAGGCTAACTGGATGATAACTATATTTTTGGGTCTTACTGTATGAGCAGTCAGGAAATTAAAGCTGTTTAGGATGAGGAGAGTTAAGTTCCCCAGGAATCCAATTCCGGTTAGTTGCAGGTATACTATCCCCAGAATTTCATCCAAGGTCAGCATTTTTTACCTCATGAAGATGATTTGCTGCCAATCTCGAGGAGACCTATGGGTAAAAACATGAAAATATGCTAATGACATACTGTGATTTGCCCACTGAAATTCCATGATTTCCAGTATAAATATGCAGTGTAAAGGATTTCCAGAGTGATAAGATTTACCCAAAGAATCATGAACAGCAAGAAGGAGAATAAGAATCTCAACCCTTTCTATGTAACTCTGAAGTCCTTTTTCCAGCTCAGTTTGGTGCTGCTTGGATAATATTGTTGTTCCCGGAGGGCAGAGCACTTCTTCAGCCCCATACAAAGCATTGTTTTTAATGTAAGAAGAAACTAAATCATATGTATTATAAAACTCCACCAGGATTGGGGAACATGCTGAGGTAGGAGAAAATACCTTAAGACCATCTTATTTAGGAGGAAGAAATGAAGATTCAAAGAACTCTCAGTTTGCACATCAGTATTGATTTCTGAAATGGCAGACTCTGCATTTGGGGACAGGGACAGGAGAGCCCACATCCTCAATCAGTGCTATTTGCATCATTTTATTTTGTCCCATTATCTCAAAGGAGAGAAGCATGTTGGGCCACATTAAGAAAAGGTAATGGATCAGAACAGGGAAAAGGTGAGAATAGGAGCCAAGGATCTTTACTGTGGTAGTGCTTTCCCAATCCAGTGAGAAATTACAGATTCTGAACATGCCAGATTAAGTCATTAGACAGGAGGCAATTCCTGTGCTCATTAACAGATCTCGGTTTATATGCCAAAACGTGCTCAAGACAGAGACAGAAGAAGTAATACTATCTCTTTCCCATCTTCTTCCAATGTAACCAATGCCTGCCCTATATGTACCTAGGGATACTTTTTGGACAAAATATTTCAGCGTCAGAATTTCTTGTCCATTAATTTCATACTGACCTTTGACTCAGTTAAGGTCGAAATTTCTTAAGCAATTGTCACAACCCCATTTGGTTCCTGGTAGCTGAATGTTGGTGTCATGAAATTATGAATTGTTATCAGTGAATGTTGGATTTTATACTTAATTTTTATACCTCCACATATGGATAAGCATTGAAATTTCTCAGGTGAAAGATTAAAAGTGGGAACCATTTAAGAAGCCCTGCCTTAAGTGAAGCCCAGAGCAGGAAGGGTTGAGAAATATTCAGCCAGCACTGGAGCAGGTTCAATGCCAGTTCTAGATGGCATTTGATGCCTTATTCCTTTTTTTTGTGATGGGAAGTGTTATTTTTTTTGGATTAGTGCATAAAGATACAGGAATATTAGGTTGATTTTCCTTGAATCACTCAGTCTCTTACACTTTCCTTATAACTATGCCCTGGCTTGCCCAGCTTCCTTCAGATCTTAGCCAAAGTCTAATAATTTTCTGAAGCATATGCCAGTTAGTCATTATCTAAACATCTCTTTTATGTATATAATGTGCCTCCTCCTCTGTCCTTCTTTCTCTCTAGTGTCTCTGTCTCTTTCTCTTTCTGCCTCTTCCCTGCATTTGCAGGTTTTTGCATGTTCAGGATCCCGTAGTCTTTGAACTTCTTGAAGCAGGCAGTGCTTTTGCCTTTCTTTACCTCCTCTCACTCACCACTGGGACGGGACCATTGCTACTTTGCTTTTTGAGTGGCTGACTTTCTCTTAGCTCATTCAGTAAGATTTTAAGCTAGGCAGTTGAGCATCTAATCATTGATTCTCTTCTGTTGTAGAGATCTCTGTCTCAGGTCCTGAGGCACAGTCACTTACCTGGTCGGTCTTTGTCAATACAGCAGAAAGCAGAACAGCAGCAATTCGTGTTGAAGCAGGAAAACATGCTTGTCTGACTGTGTGGGTCTCATATAGGGGATGGTCAGGGATGCAGTTATTATGCTGGCTGTGTCTGAGCTCATCTTTCCATCAGGGCTGCAATTATCATGTCATCTGCAGAGAAATGGTGCTGTTTGCCTGGGTTAACTGGGACCCATTTAAAAGAAAATGAACTTTTATCCCAAGTGTTTACATTATTTAGATTATTGATTGCTTAAAGTCTCTAGTGTAGCATCAATGAGCAGGTGGGGAGAAGGGAAGCAATGGAGGCCTGTCAAGTGACTCACAGGAAGATGCAATAAGAACATGTGAGCCAGAGCATTGTGCCCCTGATTGATGTTCAGCTCTGGTTATAGATACGTCTCTCTTTTATAATTGATACCATTGGGTCTGTCTTTTAGGACTGTCCCAATAAGCTCCCAATTTTCTATTCTGTCTAATTGAAAAGAAATTAAAAGTCTAGTGTAGCCCCAGAAAAAATGAGGGCTAATTCAACATTAGGAACTAATGATCACCTCTGGTCAAAATTACCTCAACTTCCATCTCTTACAGAAAAGGAGGATCAACATTTGGAACAAAACTCATGGAATACCCTGTGATTTGAGGGCTTGGGTCAGAACATCACACTTCTTTTCTCAAATTCTTTTCCTATGTGAGCAGACTTAAACTTCTATATATTTTCCCTCTCTAGTCTGCTCTTATTGGGACAGAAGTGTGATGTTCTGACCCACCTCCTCATTCCACAGGGTAATTCATTTGTTCTAAGTGTTGGTCTTCCTTTTCTGTAGGGGATAGAAGACCTAACTTTTAATTCTACAATTTCTTTTTTTCAATTAATTTTATAATTATAATTTTTGACTGTACATATGCATGGGTACTTTTTTTCACATTATCCCTTGTATTCACTTCTTAACCGAATTTTCCCCTCTCTTCCTCTACACCCTCCTGTAGATAACCGGCAATGTTAAATGTGTTACAGTATATCTTAGATATAATATATATGTGGAAAACTGAATTTCTTGTTGCATGCTAAGAATGGGATTCAGAAGGTAAAAGTAAACTGGGTAGAAAGACAATAGTGTCAACAGTTTACAATTAATTCCCAGTGTTCCTTCTCTGGGTATAGCTGATTTTGTCCATCATTGATCAATTGGAACTGAATTAGACCTTCTCTATGTTGAAGATATCCACTTCAATCAGAATACATCCTCATACAGTATTGTTGTTGAAATGTCTCCAAACCTCTCTGTATTCATCCTACTGGTCATTTCTTACAGAGCAATAATATTTCATAACCTTCAGATACTATAATTTACCCAACCATTCTCCAATTGATGGGCATCCTTTCTTTTTACAGTCTCTAGCCACTACAAAAAGAGCTGCCACAAACATTTTGGCACATACAGGTCCCTTTCCCTTCTTTAGTATTTCTTTGTGATATAAGCCCAGTAGTAGCACTGCTGGATCAAAGGGTATGCACAGTTTGATAACTTTTTGGGCCTAGTTCTAAATTGCTCTCCAGAATGGTTGTATTCTTTCACAACTCTACCAACAATGCATCAGTGTCTCAATTTTCCCACAGCCCCTCCAACAGTCATCATTATTTTTTCCCGTCATGTTACCCAATCTTACAGGTATGTATTGTTATTTCATAGTTGTCTTAATTTTCATTTCTCTGATTAATAGTGATTTGGAACACTCTTTTATATGAATGGAAATAGTTTCAATTTCATCATCTGAAAATTGTCTGTTTATATCCTTTGACCATTTATCAATTGGAGAATGGTTTGATTTCTTATAAATTAGAATCAGTTCTCTATATATTTTGGAAATGAAGCCTTTATAAGAACCTTTAACTGTAAAAATATTTTCCCAATTTGTTACTTCACTTCTAATCTTGTTTGCATTAGTTTTGTTTGTACAATAGCTTTTTAATTTGATGTAATCAAAATTTTCTATTTTGTGATCAATAATGATCTCTAGTTCTCCTTTGGTCACAAATTCCTTCGTCCTCCACAAGTCTGAGAGGTAAACTATCCTATGTTCTTCTAATCTATTTATGATCTCATTCTTTATGCCCAAATCATCTACAATTTCTTTATTACCAGCACCTACTTTTCTTCCCCACCTCACCACATAATGAGCCTAACCTTCATTTTGGAATAATAAATAACTACTCATCTTCCATGTACAGGAACAGTGATATTCCTTGCTGATCTAAGTTTCTAATATTCTATTTCTCCTTGCCTCTTATTCTTTCTCAATCAAATATATTAATCCCTACTATGTATCAGACATTGGGTTCACATATGGTGATGATGACCAAAATGAAAATGAAATTTCTCTTCTCAAATATTTTGGGTTTTTTTGGTAAAGTGTAAGAGTTTATGTATGTGTGTGTATGTGTGTGTGTGTGTGTGTGTGTGTGTGTGTGTGTGTGTGTGTGTATACATATATATATATATAACTGTGTGTATATATAACACAATTACAAAATACTTCTTTTTTGTTTTCTTTTATTTTCTTTTTTTATTTTTATCACCTTGCTTTATGAATTATATTGGGAGAGAAAAATTAGAACAATATGGAAGAAAACCATGAAAGAGATAAAAAAAAAACAGAAAAAAGAGGTGAAAAGAGTATGTGTTGATTTACTATTAATGTTCCTTATTTCTTTTGCTGGGTTCAGATGGCATTTTCTGAATTGCTTTGAAGCACTGAACCACTGAGAAGATTGAAGTCTTTCATAGTGGATCTTTGCACATTCTTGCTGTTATTGTATATAATGTATTCTTGGTTCTGCTGGTTTCACTCAGTATTAATTTGTGTAAGTCCTTCTAGGCTTTCTAACATTGGCTTGTTCATCACTTTGTATAGAATAATAATATTCCATTACTTACATATATCACAAGTTGTCCAGCCATTCCCCAGTGGATGCATTTCTACTCACTTACTGATTGTTTACTCCCCCCCAAAAAAAAAAAAAGAGCTGCTACAACCAGTTTTGCATGTGTGGGACTTTTTCCTCCTTTATGATTTCCATGGAGTAGTTATCTAGTAATGGAACTGCTGAGTGAAAGGATATGCACATTGTTATATTCCTTTGGGCATAATTCCAAATTGTTTTATAAATTGGTTGAATCACTTCACAACTCCTCCAACAATGCATTAGTGATCCACCTCCAATACTTATCATCTTTTCCTGTTATCTTAGTTAAACTGAGAGGTATGAGGTGGCACTTTAGAGTTGTTTTCCTTTGCTTTTTAGAGAAATGCAACTAATTATTATTGTTTTAGAGCATTTTTTTTCATATAAGTATAGCGGGCTTTAAATTTGTCATTTGAATATTGTTCATATCCTCTGTAAATTGAGGAATGGCATTTATTCTGATAAATTTGACACAATTCTTTTTACATTTTAGAAATAAGTTCTTTTAAAAAACCCTAGCTGTTAAGTATTTTCCCCAGCTCTTTAGTTACCTTTTAATTTTTTTCTGTTTCTTTTTGTTTGTGCATTTTTAATTTAATGTAAAGTTGTCCATTTTGTCTTGTACAATGTTCTCTATTTCTTATTTGTTCATAACTTCTCCCTTCTTTAAAGATCTGATAAGTACATTACCTCTTGTTCTCCTAATGGTTTAAGGCTTCATCATTTATACCCAAATCATGTACCCATTTTGACCTTATTTTGGTGTAGGGTGCACAGTGTAGGTCTATGCTGAGTTCCTGACTTATTATTTTCTAGTTTTCCCAGCAATTTTTGTCAAACAGTGAGTTCTCATTATAGAAGCTGGTGTTTAAGGGTTTATCAAACACTTGATTCCTATAGTAATTTTATTCATGTGTTCTGTACATCTAATCTATTTCACTGATCTGGCACTATATTTTTTAGCCAGCACCAAAAGGATTTGATGGTGTTGTTGTATGATATGGTTTTAGGTTTGGTTCTGCTAAGCTACCATCCTTCATATTTTTTTTCCATTAATACCCTTAATATCCTTGATTTTTGCTCTTCCAGATGAATCTTGTTATTATTTTTTCTATCTAGAAAATAATGTTTTGGCAGTTTGATGGATATTGCAGTGAACAAATAAGTCGATTTAGGTAGATTTGCCATTTGTATCATATTAGCTCAGCCTACCAATGAGCAATATATATTTTTTCCAGTTGTGTACTTCTGACTTAACTGTGTGCAAAGAATTTTCTAATTATGTTCATATAGTTCTTAAATGTGTCTTGACAGGTAGACACCCACCTATCTTATTTGGACAATAGGAATTCCAAATCGAATTTCTCTTGTATCTCTATCTGGTGGGCTTTGTCAGTAATATATAGAAAAGCTGATGATTTGTTCGTTTATTTTATATTCTACAACTCTGCTAAAGTTGCAAATTGTTTCCATTAGATTTTTGGATGCTGTTATTGGATTCCAAACAAAAGTTTGCCTATTTTATTGAATTTTTAAAATAAAATCAACTCTTAGTTTCATTTATGAGTTCTCTAGTTTTTTAGTTTCTTTTTTATTAATTTAGCCTTGGAGTTTCAGAATTTCTAATTTGGTATTTAATTGGGGTTTTTTAATTTGTTCTTTTTCTAGAGGTTTTAGGTACATATCCAATTCTTTGATCTTCTCTTTATGTTTTATTCAGGTACTAATTATTAATACAAAATTTCCTCTAAACACTTCTTGGGCTACATCCCATAGTTTCAGGTCTGTTGCCTCATTATTGTCATTGTCTCAGATAAAATTGAGGATTGTTTCTGTGATTTGTTGTGTGACCCATCATTATTTTGAATTAGATTATGTAAATTCTCATCCATTTTTAGTCTATCTTTCTCTGCCCTTTTATAGAATATAATTTTTATTGTATTGTGTTTGTAAAGCAAACCTTTTCTGTTTCTTCCTTTTCAGATTTATATGTCCTAATACATGGTGCATAATGGCCCTAATACATGGTCAATCTTTTGTAGGTACCATATAGTACCAAGAAAAAACTTGAATTCCTTTGATGTCTCTATTCAATTTTGACTATAGATCTATCATATCTATTAATGTGCCTGGTTTCTTTCTCATTGTTTATTTTGTGGTTCGATTTGCATGATTCTGAGAGGAGAAGTTGTCTATTTCTTTGTATAACTGCCTTAATATCTTCTCTAGATATCTGAATTCTCTACCACTTGGTGCATATACATTAAATATCATTAATTCTTCATTGTTAATGAACCCTTTATCAAGAGGTACTTTCCTTTCTTATCTTTTAGTTATATATGTTTTTACTTTTCCTTTATTTGAGATCAGAGTTCCTAGGGCTACTTTTTTTTATTTCCGTTGAAGTACTATAATAAATTCTATTTCAGCCTTAAACTTTACTCTGTATCTCTCTGTCAAATGTGTTTTTTGTACACATGATCTAGCGCTCTCTCTCTCTCTCTCTCTCTCTCTCTCTCTCTCTCTCTCTCTCTCTCTCTCTCTCTTTTTTTCCTTTTTGAGACTTGGGTTAAGTGACTTGCCCAGGGTCACACTGCAAGGAAGTGTTAAGTGTCTGAGATCAAATTTGAACTTGGGTACTCCTGAATTCAAGGCTGGTGTTCTATCCACTGTGCCACCTAGCTGCCCCCTCATTCTCTTTTTTAATCCACTCTAGTGTTTCTTCAGTTTCATGAGAAAGTTCATGCCATTCACAGTTGTGATTACTAGCTCTGTGTTTCCCCTCATCCTATTTTTGCCTCTTTCTATAGTTTTATTTTCTCTTTGGACCCTGTTCTTAGTATCATTTTTTGCAACTATTACATCCCTGCCTTATCTCCTATCACTCTTCCCCTCTTGTCTTAGTTTTTTTTCAACTAACCCTGCCTAATATTTTATCTATTACTCTCTTCCCTTCTCTTCCCTTTCTTCCCTCTTGTTTCTGTCCTCTATTCTATGCAACCCCTCCCTTTTCTTCTTTCTTTCGCTTCCTTATTTATAGGTTTCTTTATCCAGCTGAATGATTAAATTATTCCCTCTTAAAACCAAAAGTGGAACAGGGAAATGACTATGAACCACCACATAGAATTCCCAATACCCCTATTTTTGTCCACTTGCATTTTTGATTTCCTTCACAGGCTAATGGTACACTATTTTAATGTCCGATTCTTTTTGTACAGCAAAATAACTGTTTGGACATGTATACATATGTTGTATATAATTTATACTTTAACATATGTAACATGTTTTGGTCAACCTGCTATCTGGGAGAGGGGGGTTGGGGGAAAGAGGGGAAAAATTGGAACAAAAGGCTTGGAAATTATCAGTGTTGTAAAATTACCCATGCATATATCTTGCAAATAAAAAAAAACTATAATAGTAATAAAAATAATAAAATATATATTAAACAAACAAATCAAGCAACAAACAAACAAAAGTGATGAGATCAAGCTTCAGATAATGCTAATCCCCTTCCTTCTTTTCCATTGGTTTTAATAATTCTTTTGTGCCTGTTCATGTCATCTAATTTGTTCCATTACATCTCCCTGTCCTCTTTTAGTAAAGACCTTTTCCATCCATTAATATCTTTCTTTGATGTCACATCAGAGTCCATTCAGAAGTATACCTTCTGTCCATGTAATTTCCACACTGTCTGCTCTAGAAATAGATACAGTTCTCAAGAGTTACAGATATCACCAACATAATCCAACAGCAAGAGATACAAAGAGAAATTCCATTCAAAATAATGGTCGATAGTATAAAATATTTGGGAATATATCTACCAAAGGAGAGTCAGGAATTATATGAGCAAAATTACAAAACACTTGCCACAAAAATAAAGTCAGATTTAAATAATTGGAAAGACATTCAGTGCTCTTGGATAGGCCGAGCGAATATAATTAAGATGACAATACTCCCCAAACTAATCTATTTATTTAGTGCTATACCAATCAGACTCCTGTTCTATGATTGTTTTCTCCTCTTTTATTTGAAATTGCATCATAACATCCTTCAAAAATACAAGTGTTTTTTATTTTCCTAAATCCACCAATTCATCATCATTTGCTACGACATAGCAATCTTCCAAAACTATGCAATATAGTTTTTTAAATACTCTAAAGCAATATTGATCAATCATTTAGAGTAATTTTCTGATTTTTCCTTTTTCATAAATCTATTTATGCTTTAACTTTGAGATCAATGATCACTTACCCTTGCTTTTCTCCTAATAAATTATACTCTTAATCATTATTTTTCTTTGTTTGTGCCTCTTATTTTTTATCACTCTGAATTCTTCTCCTTTCCTTCTACCTTGTATCTTGATTTACTCTACCTTCTCCCACTCACATTTTCCCTTGCTGTTGATCCAATTTCTGTTAATATACACACTTGTCTATACTATTCCACTCCATGTTATCTTATTCTCTCTCCTTCTTTATAAATTAAAAATATATATATATCTTTTAGATACACACACACACAAATGATATATTCTTCGTTCTTTAACCTATTCCTACTGGAATAAAGAAGCCTCCCTTATCTATATACTATGTAACATTTTTTTCTAGCACGTCCTTCATATAACATAAGTACTTTTAAAAAACCTTTTTTTCCTAAAAGGTTTTTTAGAAACACATCATATATAAGCCTCCCTTCAAGCTTTCCTCCTTTCTAAGAAGCCATGTGTTTGTTTGCCTGTATGAATATTTGTGTATATATATATGTGTGTGTGTGTGTGTGTGTGTGTGTGTGTGTGTGTATGTGTGTATTTGTTTGTATATGTGAATAGACCTGTATGCATATATGTATGTGTGTACTGAATATGGGAAACTGCTTTGATTTTCTATTTATTTTTTATAATTGTCTTAGCTCCTAGTTCAAGTATGAATGGATTGAAATGGGTGAATGGGAACCTAAATTGTGGCCAATTAAACAGAGAAAATATTTTCTAAGTTCAAAAGGGGTACATAAAGAATACACCACAGTTACATTTCATGAGTTTGATCTAGTTCTTGGATTGCCTCTTAGGGGCATAATCAGATTTTTGGGAAACCACACAATAATTGGGCTCTCTACTGTCATTTGCTTCTCACCAGGTTCTGAGACAGTAGGAGAAAAATCTTAGGTTAACTTTGTAATCTCCTATCTACTGTGAGTGTCTCCTTACTCAGGAGAGGCTTAACTGTGGTAATCATTTTTAGGTGATGAATGATGACTATTCCATGAGAGAGGGGGCCTTTCCCTGTACAATTATTTCCCATTGCAAGTTTGGCTTTTACTTTTTTGCTCTGGTTCCTAAACACTGAGATTATTTGTTAAATGCAAAATATCTAGCTTGATCATCTAAGGAATGTTACTAAAATATTTAAGATCCTTATTTCCTATGATTAGAGATGCCAAAACTTTAGACTTTGTCAGGAAGTAATTTTTAAATTCATTGGATGAAAATATAACAAGGACAATTCTTATTGGCAGCAGATTTACTACTGAACCTCTCAGCCAGTCATTCTCTTGATTTTTTGGCTCCTTTCTAGCCAGGGAATATTAAGGAAATGGCCCTTCTCTCCTCCCCAAGTAGAAAGAATGGGGTGTCTATCACAGATTCGTGGGTTGTCAGGACTCTCAGGGACAGAATCTTTGCCATATGCGCAGCAGAACAAAGAAGATTCAAAATATGAAACAATATAATTTTTTAAAAAGCTTATAGAATAAATTCTATGTATTATATTCAGGGGGATCATCTTTTCTTTGCTATATTGTAGGTTTTTCTGCTCTTTGTGCATTTTTTATTTTCTTCTCTGCAAGCTTTCCTACCCCTCCATGTACTCCAAGCGATCTACAATTAAGCAAAGATATGTTCATATATATACACATATACATGCATATATATAGACATATATAGGTACACATCGATATAAATAGATCCTTATTTTCATAGACATAAATGCATTCGTAGACATTTTTGTAATGCCATTCTAAGCTTGTTTGTCCTGTCTCTGAACACGGTGAACATCATCCTTTATAAATCCGACACTTTTCATATTTTTCTAAATCCACCAAGATATCATTTTGCTACAACTTAGCCTTATATTTTCTAGCTATTTTCAGCAAGCTAAAACAATATAAGTCAATATAGTTGACCTATAGCACAAGTTCCTGATTTTTCTCTTTTGAATAAACCTGTTTTAGCTTTATTTGTGACTGAAATTAATTCTCACTTTTTGGTAATAAATTCTGCTGATCATTATTATGTTTGTTTGCAGCTCTTATTTTCTTTCACTGCTGACAGCTCTGCTTTATTTCTACCAGCTTTTTTGCCTTGTTACTACTTTAACAATCTTCCCTCCAAGTGTCACTCCCTTTTTCTCTTACTCCCACTCTGTCCCTCATTCTTTATCCAATTTGCATAGTCTACACACCTTATATCATGCCCATCTATGTCCTCCATCCTATTCCTTGCTCCTCTTATTTCTTTATAAATTTAAATACTTTTTTATACTCTTCTGGATATATTTCGTTCCCTCTAACCAATTTTTCCTGTGAATAGAATTCCAGTACTACTAGCTCTCTTCCCCACATAATTCCTCTAGGCCAGAGGAGTTTACAATTCATACTGGCCAAACATCCACTCTGATACATACATGTACTATATATACATTATGTATTATATATATATATATATAAAATACATATGGACATATATATAATACATATATACATATATAATACATATATATATAATGCATATATATATATACATATATAATACATATATATATAATGCATATATATATATATTCAATCTGCTCTAGTTGTGAGGAGTGCCACAGAGTTCTGCTCCCAGTCTTGAATGTTTTTTCATGCTCTACATTCACTCTGAGCTACTCTAGTTTGTGCAAGAAATCAGGAGAACTTGGAACTTTTTGAATTACTATGCCACCTTCCCAGAATCCTCTGTACATATTGTGTATGGATAGACATTACATGATAATGGAGATTCAGTAACTTTTCAAATGCTTAACAAGCACAAGAATTGGGGACCTGCTTATTAATGCTGACGAGAATAAATGGGCTGACTGTTGGATAACAAAGAGAGAGAAGCGCTGAGGTATGTATCATCCACATGTTTATGGATTTAAAATACAACATACAGATTATACAAATGGGACTGAATGTATTAAAGAAAAAAAAGGTGGCCACTAGAAGCAGGATAGCTTGGGTTGCCCTTGTTTCAGGGGATATTTTTGTGGAGGTGCTCTTACTATGTATGTGATTAACATTTCTCCTGTGTCTATATAGGATTAAGACCATATGGACACTAGAAGCAGTCATGAGACCTGCAAAGAAAGCATCATGGACAAATATTATAATTTCAAATTTTATATGATTATTATTATACACATCTAGAGTTCCATACCCAGTGCTGCATCCATCTTTACTGACTGTGCTGTTCTTTGGACTATCATGGCGTAGAAATATAAGCATATCGAATATTAGATGGAAGATCCAGCATAGAACAGTGCATCTAATGATGCTCTTTGGTCCTTTAATTTTCACTTGTGCCCATAAAGAGTTGTTGGGACTAATAGTAATGGCCTGGAAGACACTCAAGAGGCAGGTGCTGTTTAAGGAGAGACCCCGGGTTAGTATCTGCATATATGTTATGATTTTAATCCCAGTCCTGTCCAGGACACATTTTACCTTCCAAAGCCTTGTTATGGTAGTTATTCCTCTAAAGAGAAGTACCATGGCATTGGAAAAGGCTAACTGGATGATAATTACATTTTTGGGTCTTACTGTATGAGCAGTCAGGAAATTAAAGTTGTTTAGGAGGAGGAGAGTTAAGTTCCCCAGGAATCCAATTCCGGTTAGTTGCAGGTAGGCTATCCCCAGAATTTCATCCAAGGTCAGCATTTTTTACCTCATGAAGATGATTTGCTGCCAATCTCGAGGAGACCTATGGGTAAAAATATGAAAATATGCTAATGACATACTGTGATTTGCCCACTGAAATTCCATGATTTCCAGTATAAATATGCAGTGTAAATGATTTCCAGAGTGATAAGATTTACCCAAAGAATCATGAACAGCAAGAAGGAGAATAAGAATCTCAACCCTTGTTGTCTAACTCTGAAGTCTTTTTTCCAGTTCAGTTTGGTGCTGCTTGGATAATATTGTTGTTCCCGGAGGGCAGAGCACTTCTTCAGCCCCATACAAAGCATTATTTTTAATGTAAGAAGAAACTAAATCATATGTATTATAAAACTCCACCAGGATTGGGGAACATGCTGAGGTTGGAGAAAATACCTTAAGACCATCTTATTTAGGAGGAAGAAATGAAGATTCAAAGAACTCTCAGTTTGCACATCAGTGTTGATTTCTGAAATGGCAGACTCTGCATTTGGGGACAGGGACAGGAGAGCCCACATCCTCAAGCAGTGCTGTTTGCATCATTTTATTTTGTCCCATTATCTCAAAGGAGAGAAGCATGTTGGGCCACATTAAGGAAAGGTAATGGATCAGAACAGGGAAAAGGTGAGAATAGGAGCCAAGGATCTTTACTGTGGTAGTGCTTTCCCAATCCAGTGAGAAATTGCAGATTCTGAACATGCCAGGTTAAGTCATTAGAGAGGAGGCATTTCCTGTGCTCATTAACAGATCTCGGTTTATATGCCAAACGTGCTCAAGACAGAGACAGAAGAAGGAACACTATCTCCTTCCCATCTTCTTCCAATGTAACCAATGCCTGCCCTATATGTACCTAGGGATACTTTTTGGACAAAATATTTCAGCGTCAGAATTTCTTGTCCATTAATTTCATACTGACCTTTGACTCAGTTAAGGTCGAAATTTCTTAAGCAATTGTCACAACCCCATTTGGTTCCTGGTAGCTGAATGTTGGTGTCATGAAATTATGAATTGTTATCAGTGAATGTTGGATTTTATACTTAATTTTTATACCTCCATATATGGATATGCATTGAAATTTCTCAGGTGAAAGATTAAAAGTGGGAACCATTTAAGAAGCCCTGCCTTAAGTGAAGCCCAGAGCAGGAAGGGTTGAGAAATATTCAGCCAGCACTGGAGCAGGTTCAATGCCAGTTCTAGATGGCATTTGATGCCTTATTCCTTTTTTTGTGATGGGAAGTGTTATTTTTTGGATTACTGCATAAAGATAAAGGAATATTAGGTTGATTTTCCTTGAATCACTCAGTCTCTTACACTTTTCCTTGTAACTATGCCCTGGCTTGCCCAGCTTCCTTCAGATCTTAGCCAAAGTCTTATAATTTTCTGAAGCATATGCCAGTTAGCCATTATCTAAACATCTCTTTTATGTATATCATGTGCCTCCTCCTCTGTCCTTCTTTCTCTCTAGTGTCTCTGTCTCTTTCTCTTTCTGCCTCTTCCCTGCATTTGCAGGTTTTTGCATGTTCAGGATCCCGTAATCTTTGAACTTCTTGAAGCAGGCAGTGCTTTTGCCTTTCTTTACCTCCTCTCACTCACCACTGGGACGGGACCATTGCTACTTTGCTTTTTGAGTGGCTGACTTTCACTTAGCTCATTCAGTAAGATTTTAAGCTAGGCAGTTGAGCATCTAATCATTGATTCTCTTCTGTTGTAGAGATCTCTGTCTCAGGTCCTGAGGCACAGTCACTTACCTGGTCGGTCTTTGTCAATACAGCAGAAAGCAGAACAGCAGCAATTCGTGTTGAAGCAGGAAAACATGCCTGTCTGACTGTGTGGGTCTCATATAGGGAATGGTCAGGGATGCAGTTATTATGCTGGCTGTGTCTGAGCTCATCTTTCCATCAGGGCTGCAATTATCATGTCATCTGCAGAGAAATGGTGCTGTTTGCCTGGGTTAACTGGGACCCATTTTTAGAAAATGAACTTTTATCCCAAGTGTTTACATTATTTAGATTATTGATTGCTTAAAGTCTCTAGTGTAGCATCAATGAGCAGGTGGGGAGAAGGGAAGCAATGGAGGCCTGTCAAGTGACTCACAGGAAGATGCAATAAGAACATGTGAGCCAGAGCATTGTGCCCCTGATTGATGTTCAGCTCTGGTTATAGATACGTCTCTCTTTTATAATTGATACCATTGGGTCTGTCTTTTAGGACTGTCCCAATAAGCTCCCAATTTTCTATTCTGTCTAATTGAAAAGAAATTAAAAGTCTAGTGTAGCCCCAGAAAAAATGAGGGCTAATTCAACATTAGGAACTAATGATCACCTCTGGTCAAAATTACCTCAACTTCCATCTCTTACAGAAAAGGAGGATCAATATTTGGAACAAAACTCATGGAATACCCTGTGATTTGAGGGCTTAGGTCAGAACATCACACTTCTTTTCTCAAATTCTTTTCCTATGTGAGCAGACTTAAACTTCTATATATTTCCCCCCTCTAGTCTGCTCTTATTGGGACAGAAGTGTGATGTTCTGACCCACCTCCTCATTCCACAGGGTAATTCATTTGTTCCAAGTGTTGGTCTTCCTTTTCTGTAGAGGATAGAAGACCTAACTTTTAATTCTACAATTTCTTTTTTTCAATTAATTTTATAATTATAATTTTTGACTGTACATATGCATGGGTACTTTTTCACATTATCCCTTGTACTCACTTCTTAACCGAATTTTCCCCTCTCTTCCTCTACACCCTCCTGTAGATAACCGGCAATGTTAAATGTGTTACAGTATATCTTAGATATAATATATATGTGCAAAACTGAATTTCTTGTTGCATGCTAAGAATGGGATTCAGAAGGTAAAAGTAAACTGGGTAGAAAGACAATAGTGTCAACAGTTTACAATTAATTCCCAGTATTCCTTCTCTGGGTATAGCTGATTTTGTCCATCATTGATCAATTGGAACTGAATTAGACCTTCTCTATGTTGAAGATATCCACTTCAATCAGAATACATCCTCATACAGTATTGTTGTTGAAATGTATAATGATCTCCTAGTTCTGCTCATTTCACTCAGCATCAGTTCATGAAAGTCTCTCCAAACCTCTCTGTATTCATCCTACTGGTCATTTCTAACAGAGCAATAATATTCCATAACCTTCAGATACTATAATTTACCCAGCCATTCTCCAATTGATGGGCATCCTTTCTTTTTACAGTCTCTAGCCACTGCAAAAAGAGCTGCCACAAACATTTTGGCACATACAGGTCCCTTTCCCTTCTTTAGTATTTCTTTGTGATATAAGCCCAGTAGTAGCACTGCTGGATCAAAGGGTATGCACAGTTTGATAACTTTTTGGGCCTAGTTCTAAATTGCTCTCCAGAATGGTTGTATTCTTTCACAACTCTACCAACAATGCATCAGTGTCTCAATTTTCCCACAGCCCCTCCAACAGTCATCATTATTTTTTCCCGTCATGTTACCCAATCTTACAGGTATGTATTGTTATTTCATAGTTGTCTTAATTTTCATTTCTCTGATTAATAGTGATTTGGAACACTCTTTTATATGAATGGAAATAGTTTCAATTTCATCATCTGAAAATTGTCTGTTTATATCCTTTGACCATTTATCAATTGGAGAATGGTTTGATTTCTTATAAATTAGAATCAGTTCTCTATATATTTTGGAAATGAAGCCTTTATAAGAACCTTTAACTGTAAAAATATTTTCCCAATTTGTTACTTCACTTCTAATCTTGTTTGCATTAGTTTTGTTTGTACAATAGCTTTTTAATTTGATGTAATCAAAATTTTCTATTTTGTGATCAATAATGATCTCTAGTTCTCCTTTGGTCACAAATTCCTTTGTCCTCCACAAGTCTGAGAGGTAAACTATCCTATGTTCTTCTAATCTATTTATGATCTCATTCTTTATGCCCAAATCATCTACAATTTCTTTATTACCAGCACCTACTTTTCTTCCCCACCTCACCACATAATGAGCCTAACCTTCATTTTGGAATGATAAATAACTACTTGTCTTCCATGTACAGGAACAGTGATATTCCTTGCTGATCTAAGTTTCTAATATTCTATTTATCCTTGCCTCTTATTCTTTCTCAATCAAATATATTAATTCCTACTATGTATCAGACATTGGGTTCACATATGGTGATGATGACCAAAATGAAAATGAAATTTCTGTTCTCAAATATTTTGGGTTTTTTTGGTAAAGTGTAAGAGTTTATGTATGTGTGTGTGTGTGTGTGTGTGTGTGTGTGTGTGTGTGTGTGTGTATATATATATATATATATACATATATATGTATCTGTGTGTATATATAACACAATTACAAAATACTTCTTTTTTGTTTTGTTTTATTTTCTTTTTTTATTTTTATCACATTGATTTATGAATTATATTGGGAGAGAAAAATTAGAACAATATGGAAGAAAACCATGAAAGAGATTAAAAAAAACAGAAAAAAGAAGTGAAAAGAGTATGTGTTGATTTAATATTAATGTTCCTTATTTCTTTTTCTGGGTTCAGATGGCATTTTCTGAATTGCTTTGAAGCACTGAACCACTGAGAAGATTGAAGTCTTTCATAGTGGATCTTTGCACATTTTTGCTGTTATTGTATATAATGTATTCTTGGTTCTGCTTGTTTCACTCAGTATTAATTTGTTCCAGTCCTTCTAGGCTTTCTAACATTGGCTTGTTCATCACTTTGTATAGAATAATAATATTCCATTACTTACATATATCACAAGTTGTCCAGCCATTCCCCAGTGGATGCATTTCTACTCACTTACTGATTGTTTACTCCCCCCCAAAAAAAAAAAGAAGATGGAGTTTAAGCGTTTATCAAACACTTGATTCCTGTAGGAATTTTATTCATGTGTTCTGTACATCTAATCTATTTCACTGATCTGGCACTATATTTCTTAGCCAGTACCAAAAGTATTTGATGGTGTTGCTGTATGATATGGTTTTAGGTTTGGTTCTGCTAAGCTACCATCCGTCATTTTTTTTTTCCATTAATTCCCTTAATATCCTTGATTTTTGCTCTTCCAGATGAATCTTGTTATTATTTTTTCTATCTAGAAAATAATGTTTTGGCAGTTTGATGGATATTGCAGTGAACAAGTAAATCGATTTTGGTAGATTTGCCATTTGTATCATATTAACTCAGCATACCAATGAGCAATATATATTTTTTCCAGTTGTGTACTTCTGACTTAACTGTGTGCAAAGAATTTTCTAATTATGTTCATATAGTTCTTAAATGTGTCTTGACAGGTAGACACCCACATCTTATTTGGACAATAGTAATTCCAAATCGAATTTCTCTTGTATCTCTATCTGGTGGGCTTTGTCAGTAATATATAGAAAAGCTGATGATTTGTTCGTTTATTTTATATTCTATAACTCTGCTAAATTTGTGAATTGTTTCTATTAGATTTTTGGATGCTGTTATTGGATTCTAAACAAAAGTTTGCCTATTTTATTGAATTTTAAAAATAAAATCAACTCTTAGTTTCATTTATGAGTTCTCTAGGTTTTTAGTTTCTGTTTTATTAATTTAGCCTTGGAGTTTCAGAATTTCTAATTTGGTATTTAATTGGGGTTTTTTAATTTGTTCTTTTTCTAGAGGTTTTAGGTACATATCCAATTCTTTGATCTTCTCTTTATGTTTTATTCAGGTACTAATTATTAATACAAAATTTCCTCTAAACACTTCTTGGGCTACATCCCATAGTTTCAGGTGTGTTGCCTCATTATTGTCATTGTCTCAGATGAAATTGAGGATTGTTTCTGTGATTTGTTGTGTGACCCATCATTATTTTGAATTAGATTATGTAAATTCTAATCCATTTTTAGTCTATCTTTCTCTGCCCTTTTATAGAATATAATTTTTATTGTATTGTGTTTGTAAAGCAAACCTTTTCTGTTTCTTCCTTTTCAGATTTATATGTCCTAATACATGGTGCATAATGGCCCTAATACATGGTCAATCTTTTGTAGGTACCATATAGTACCAAGAAAACACTTGAATTCCTTTGATGTCTCTATTCAATTTTGTCTATAGGTCTATCATATCTAGGTTTTCTAGCACCCTATTAATGTGCCTGGTTTCTTTCTCATTGTTTATTTTGTGGTTAGATTTGCATGCTTCTGAGAGGGGAAGTTGTTGTCTATTTCTCCCTGTAACTGCCTTAATATCTTCTCTAGATATCTGAATGCTCTACCACTTCGTGCATATACATTTAATATAATTAATTCTTCATTGTTTAATGAACCCTTTAACAAGAGGTGCTTTGCTTTCTTATCTTTTAGTTATATCTGTTTTTACTTTTACTGTATTTGAGATTACAGTTCCTAATGCTACTTTTTTATTTCCATTGAAGAACAATAATAAATTTAATTTCAGCCTTAAACTTTACTCTGTATCTCTCTGTCAAATGTGTTTTTTGTAAACATGTTCTAGCATTCCCTTTTTTAATCTACTCTAGTGTTTCTTCAGTTTCATGAGAAAGTTCATCCCATTCACAGTTGTGATTACCAGCTCTGTATTTCCCTTCATCTGATTTTCAACACTTTCTATAGTTTTATTTTCTCTTAGCATTTTTGCAACTATCACATCCCTATCTTATCTCCTATCACTCTCCCCCTCTTTTCTTAGTTTTTTTTTTTTTTACTAACCCAGCCTAATACTTTATCTATTACTCTCTTCCCTTCTCTTCCCTTTCTTCCCTCTTGTTTCTGTCCTCTATTCTATGCAACCCCTCCCTTTTCTTCTTTCTTTCTCTTCCTTATTTATAGGTTTAGATACATTTCTTTATCCAGCTGAATGATTAAGTTATTCCCTCTTAAAACCAAAAGTGGAACAGGGAAATGACTATGAACCACTACAAAGAATTCCCAATACCCCTATTTTTGTCCACTAGCATTTTTATTTCCTTCAAAGGCTAATGGTACGCTATTTCAATGTCTGATTTTTTTTGTACAATAAAAATAACTGTTTGGACATGCATACATATATTGTATATAATTTATACTTTAACATATGTAACATGTGTTGGTCAACCTGTCATTTAGGAGAAGGGGGTGGGTAGAAGGAGGGGAAAAATTGGAACAAAAAGCTTGACAATTGTCAGTGTTGTAAAATTACCCATGCATATATCTTGTAAATAAAAAGCTATAATAGTAATAAAAAGTAAAAAATAAAAAAATATGAATATATATATATATATATATATATATATATATATATATATATATATATATATATATATATATATATAAAACAGACAATGCTAATCCCCTTCCCTCTTTTCCATTGATTGTAATAGGTCTTTTGTACCTGTTCATGTGATCTAATTTGTTCCATTAATCCTCCCCTGTCCTCTTTTAGTACAGACCTTTTCCATCCATTAATATCTTTCTTTGATATCACATCAGAGTCCATTCAGAAGTATACCTTCTGTCCATGTGAGGTCCCCCTCTGTCTGCTCTAGGGATAGATATAGTTCTCAAGAGTTACAGATATCATTTTCTTACCTAGGGATGTAAATAGTTTAACCTTTAAATTATTGATTTGTATATATATATATATATATATATATATATATATATATATATGTGTGTGTGTGTGTGTGTGTATGTATGCATATATAAATTATGTATATATATGTATATATATATATATGTATATACATATACATATATATGTGTATGTAATATTCTTAACTAAAGTGTAATATTTTCTGGGAGGACGTTCTTTAGGGAGATTCTGGAGGCAGCCTTAGTTTCAGTTCAGAGGAATAATCACCTCAAATTCAGCCAGTAGTTAAAGTCCAAATCCTTTATTTTCTCTTTCCGAGTATTGTCTCCTTCCTTCGGCCCAGTTAGCTTTCTTAAGGGCCTATCTCTTTTCTTGGTTCTTACCTCTAGTCCTTTGCCTCTGCCATCTTCTGCCTCTAGCTCCCTCCAAATGTCTCCAGCCAGCACAAAGGCCGAATATGGAATGACTCTGTCTCTGCCTCTGAGAGTGGGCTTCTGTGTCTGGCCCTGAGAGCTTCTTGCTTATATGCTATGCACTGATTATGCACAAGTCATTATATCACAAGGAAACCATTATTTGTTTAGAATTAAATCCATTCTAAACTAGATTTAAACATTGTCTCCTCAATTTCACTTAGTGCCTTGTTTAAAGTTTTGGCCTATAACATCTCTTTGTAGGGTCAGATCAATCATACTGAACCGTGCTAAATTAGACAATTATTGTCTCTATCAATTCCACTTTCTTAGTACCCTGTAAGAATCCTAACATATATGCATATATAAATTGTATGTGTGTGTGTGAGGAGGTATGGGTATGGATGTGTGGTTAGTGCTTACTCTTCCCCTAAAGCTCAGATATCATTCTGGAATTGGAGATGTGGAGAGATGTACCAAATATGAATTTTTTTCCATTTTCAATTTTTCAAATATAAGTAGAGATAGTTTTCAACATTCATTTTTAGAAATTTTGAGTTCCAATTTTTTTCTCTTTTCCCCCTCCTCAAGAGATCAAACACTCTATTACATGTATGTATGTATGTATATATATATACATATACATATATATTTATGTAAAATCAATATTTTTGTGTTGTCTCTTTTTACATTTCTTTTCTTTTTTATTCTAGCATTTTATTTTCAAAATATATGCATGGATAATTTTTGACATTCAGGACTACAAAACCTTGTGTTCAAATACTTTCCTTCCCCTCTCTCCCCGAGTTCGCAATTGATCTAATATATGTTAGATATGGGCTATTCTTCTACACATATTTCCACAAATATGATGCTGCACAAGAAAAATCAGATCCAAAAGGAAAAAATTGCTAACTCATTTTCTTAAATGGGGTTGAATATCTTCAGCTATTTAATAACCTTAAGCAGAATGATGGTTTCACTGGTACTCAGTTAATGTGAAATAAAACACTTTTCTGCAACTTCCAGGGAGAGATCCTTGAAAAAGTAACTCCACACAGGATGGCTTCCTTCAGTTTTGTAAAAATGATGATTACTTCAAATTGCCATTTGGAGCACATGGTAAATATTTAGCTTTGTGTCTCTCTATACACAAGTGAACATCTCTGAGCTGGCCATTCCTAGCATTGTTTTTTGAGATGTTCAGAATTCTCACAATCTTCATACACTATTGCATGGCCATATTTTCTTCACCTGTGAAAATATCATCCAACCTTTGAAGACTTAGCAACATTGGGTTTTTGGAATACATCACTTTGATCAAGAACTATGCTTTCAAAGGGAAGAGACATTTGTGATTTCTGATCATGTCAGCATTATAAACTTATTCTCTGGTTTTTAGAACTGTGAATTTGTCCTCCAATACTCCTCCTCCCTTGCTTTATCCATCCTTTTCCCCAAGTTTGCTTTCTGTATTATCATGAGCTCATGAAAAGAGCTGGGTGAAATTTTAGATAATATGATGACAGAGTTTAATGCAATTTTTTCTGTTATCTTATCTGTAGCCTTCAAATTAAATGGCAACTATATTGTGCTTTCTGAATCCACTTTCTCTATCATTCTCACCAGTGCTTCTGAGGAATCTTTAAGAATTTTCTGAAATATCTGAATCAAATTCTCTTACCTCCCAGTCAAGCATTTTGGTGATTTAAAAATGGAGGCCAGTTGTGGAGAGTTTCTTTTCCCTACCTCCTGTAATGTGATTGTATTCATATTTAGTCCATCACATTCGCTTTCTTCATTCCAGTTCTCTTTTAAAATTTTGTTTATTTGAAAGTTAAATTCTAAATAAAAAAGAAAAATACAGAAAAGAAACAATATATTTTCATGTTTATAGCACAGCATGACATGATTCAAAATATGAAACAATAAATACAATTTTGAAGAAAATATGCAACAAATAGTTCATATTATGTACAGATTGATTCAATTTTCCTTTGCTTATTTGTAAGTTTTATTTGTTCCTGTACAGTTTTTGCATTCATCTATTTTCCCTTCCTTCTTTGCTCTACTTTCAGAAGAATTCAATTTAATGTAGCCATGTTTATATATACATATACTATATATATACATATATTCAGATATCAATAATCATCACACATATAATATATACATTCATATTCATCTATGAGAGGCTGTTCCATGCTTGTTTCTACTCTTTTTTTTGCAGTTGCATCATAACATCGTTCATAAATACAAGTCTTTTTTATTTTCTTAAATCCACTAACTCATCATCATTTGCTATGACAGCAATCTTCCAAAACTATTCAATATAGTTTTTTAAATACTCTCAAGCAATATTGAACAATCATTTAGAGTTCTCTGATTTTTTTTCATAAATCTATTTTTGCTTTAACTTTATCTGAGATCAATGATCATTTACCCTTACGTTTTTCCTAATAAATTGTACTTTTAATCATTATTTTTTCTTTGTTTGTGTCTCTTATTTCCTATCACTCACAATTCCTGTCCTTTCCTTCTACCTTCAATCTTGATTCACTATATGTTATCTTTTCCCACTCACCTTTTCTCTTGCTCTTTATCCAATTTCTGTTAATATACACACCTGTCTATACTATGCCATTCACTGTGGAATATTCTCTTATTCTCTCTCCTTCTTTATAAATTAAAAAAATTGTAACTTTTAGATACACACACACACACACATGATGTATTATTCCTTCTCTTACCTATTCTTACTGGGAATATAGAAGCCTTCCTCCCTTATCTAAATATTCTGCAACATTTTTTTCTAGTACCTTCTTCATATAACATAAGTAATTTTAGGAAAAAAAACATTTTTCCTAAATTGCTTTTTAGAAACACATCTTATGTAAACCTCTCTTCTGGCTTCACTCCTTTATAAGAAGACATGTGTATGTTTATCTGTATGAATGTGTGTATATATAGGTATCAATATATATATATGTAGCCAGGGAATATTAAGGAGATGACCTTCCCTCCTCCCCAAGTAGAAAGAATGGGATGTCTCTCACAGATTTCTAGATTTTCAGGAGTCTCAGGGACAGAATCTTTGCCATATGCACAGCAGAACAACGAAGATTCAAAATATGAAATAATATAATTTGAAGAAATCTTATAGAATAAATACTATGTATTATATTCAGAGGGGATCATCTTTTCTTTGCTTACTTTTTTTGGTTTTTGTACTCTTTGTGCATTTTTTATTTTCTTCTTCTCTCCAAGCTTTTCTACCCCTCCATGTCCCCCAAGCGATCTATAATTAAGCAAACATGTATTGATATTGATATATATATATATATATATACATATATATATAATATATATGCATATATATAGACATATATAGGTACACATCCATTTAAATAGATCCTTATATTCATAGACATAAATGCATTTGTAGACATTTCTGTAATGCCACTCTAAGCTTGTTTGTCCTGTGTCTCTGAACATGATTAACATCATCCTTTATAAATCTGACACTTTCAATATTTTTCTAAATTCACCAAGATATCATTTTGCTACAACTTAGCCCTATAGTATCAAGCTATTTTAAGCAATCTAAAACAATATTGGTCAATGTAGTTTACCTATAGCACAATTTCCTGATTTTTCTCTTTTTAATAAACCTATTTTAGCTTTAATTGTGACTTAAATTAATGCTTACTATCCTCCCTTTTTTGGTAATTAATTCTGCTGATCATTATTATGTTTGTTTGCATCTGTTATTTTCTTTCACCTCTGACAGCTCTAATTTATTTTTACTAGCTATTTTGCCTTGTTACTACTTTAACAATCTTTCCTCCAAGATTTACTCCCTTTTTATCTTACTCCTACTCTGCTCCTCATTCTTTATCCAATTTGCATAGTCTACACACCTTATAACATCCCCATCTATGTCCTCCATCCTATTCCATGCTCCTCTTATTTCTTCATAAAATTAAATCCTTTTTATATTCTTTTGGATATATTTTGTTCCCTCTAATGCATTCTTCCTGTGAATAGAATTTCAGTACCATTAGCTGTCTTCCCACATAATTCCTCTAGGCCAGAGGAGTTTACAATTCCTACTGGCCAAATATCCACTCTGATACATACATACATACATATATATGTATTACACATATATACATATATATATATATATAATACATACACACATATACATATATATATACATATATATATATATATTCAATCTGCTCTAGTTGTGAGGAGGGCTACAGTTCTGCTCCCAGTCTTGAATGTTTTTTTCATGCTCTACATTCACTCTGAGCTACTCTAGTTTGTGCAAGAAATCAGGAGAACTTGGAACTTTTTGAATGACTATGCCATCTTCCCAGAATCCTCTGTACATATTCTGCGTGGATAGGCATTACATGATAAGGGAGATTCAGTAACTTTTCAAACTATTAACAACCACAAGAATTGGGGACCTGCTTATTAATGCTGACGAGAATAAATGGGCTGACTGTTGGATAACAAAGAGAGAGAAGCGCTGAGGTATGTATCATCCACATGTTTATGGATTTAAAATACAACATACAGATTATACAAATGGGACTGAATGTATTAAACAAAACAAAGCTGGCCACTAGAAGCAGGATAGCTTGGGTTGCTGTAGTTTCAGGGGATATTTTTGTGGAGGTGCTCTTACTATGTATATGATTAACATTTCTCCTGTGTCTATATAAGATTAAGACCATATGGACACTAGAAGTAGTCATGAGACCTGCAAAGAAAGCATCATGGACAAATGTTATAATTTCAAATTTTATATGATTATTATTATACACATCTAGAGCTCTATACCCAGTGCTGCATCCATCTTTACTGACTGTGCTGTTCTTTGGACTATCATGACGTAGAAATAGAAGCATATGGAATATTAGATGGAAGATCCAGCATAGAACAGTGCATCTAATGATGGTCTTAATTTTCAGCTGTGCCCATAAGGAGTTATTAGGACTAATAGTAATGGCCTGGAAGACACTCAAGAGGCAGGTGCTGTTTAAGGAGAGACCCCGGGTTAGTATCTGCATATATGTAATGATTTTAATCCCAGTCCTGTCCAGGACACATTTTACCTTCCAAAGCCTTGTTATGGTAGGTATTCCCCTAAAGAGAAGTACCATGGCATTGGAAAAGGCTAACTGGATGATAATTACATTTTTAGGTCTTACTGTATGAGCAGTCAGGAAAGTAAAGCTGTTTAGGATGAGGAGAGTTAAGTTCCCCAGGAATCCAATTCCGGTTAGTTGCAGGTATACTATCCCCAGAATGTCATCCAAGGTCAGCATTCTTTACCTCATGAAGATGATTTGCTGCTAGTCTCAAGGAGACCTATGGGTAAAAACATGAAAATATGCTTGTTACATACTATGATTTTCCCACTGAAATTCCATGATTTCTAGTATGAACATGCAGTGTAAATGATTTCCAGAGTGATAAGATTTACCCAAAGAATCATGAACAGCAAGAAAGAGAATAAGAATCTCAACCCTTGTTGTCTAACTCTGAAGTCTTTTTTCCAGCTCAGTTTGGTGCTGCTTGGATAATATTGTTGTTCCTGGAGGGCAGAGCACTTCTTCAGCCCCATACAAAGCATTATTTTTAATGTAAGAAGGAACTAAATCACATGTGTTATTAAACTCAACTAGGATCAGGGAGCATGCTGAGGTAGGGAAAAATACCTTGAGACCATCTTATTTAGGAGGAAGAAATGAAGATTGAAAGAACTCTAGTTTGCACATCAGTGTTGATTTCTGAAATGGCAGACTTTGCGTTTTGGGACAGGGACAGGAGAGCCCGCATCCTCAATCAGTGCTATTTGCATCATTTTATTTTGTCCCATTCTCTCAATATAGTGAAGCATGTTGGGCCACATTAAGGAAAGGTAATGGATCAGGGCAGGGAACAGATGAGAACAGAAGCCAAGAGTCTTCATTTTCATAGTGCTTTCCCAATCCAGTGAGAAATTGCAGATTCTGAATATGCCAGGTTAGGTCATTAGAGAGGAGCCAATTCCTTATATGACAAACATGCTATTTCTCAAACAGAGACCGAAGAAGGAATACTACCTCCTTCCCATGTTCTTCCAAAGTAACCAATACTTGCCATATATGTGCCTATGGATACTTTTATGACAAAATATTCCAGCATAAGAATTTCTTGTCTATTAATTTCATACTGATCTATATCTTTGACTCAGTTAAGGTAAAAAATTCTTAAGCAATTGTCACAACCCCATTTGGATCCTAGTAACTGAATAAGAGTCATGAAATTATTAATTGTTTTGAGTGAATGTTGGATTTTATACTTAATTTTTATACCTCCACATATGGATAAGCATAAAAATTTCTCAGGTGAAAGGGGTCAAAAGTGGAAAACATTTAAGAAGTCCTGCCTCAAGTGACGCCCAAAGCAGGAAGAGTGGAGAAATATTTAGGCAGCACTGGAGCAGGTTCAATGCCAGTTCTACATGGCATTTGATAGCTTATTCCTTTTCCTTATGATGGGAAGTGTTATTTTTTGTATTACTGCATAAAGATACAGGAATATTACGTTGATTTTCCTTGAATCACTCAATCTCTTACACTTTTCCTTATACCTGTGTCCTGGATTGCCCAGCTTCCTTCAGATCTTAGCCAAAGTCTTATATTTTTGAAAAAGCTTCTGCCCGTTAGCCATTATCTAATCTTCTTCTTTTATGTATATATTATGCCTCCTTCTCTGTCCTCATCTCTCTCTCTCATGTCTCTGTCTCTTTCTCTCTTTCTGTCTCTCCCACTCTCTGTCCTTGCCTGCATTTGCAGTATTTTGCATGTTGGGGATCCCCGTAGTCTTTGAACTTCTTGAAGCAGGCAGTGCTTTTGCCTTTCTTTACCTCCTCTCACTCTCCATTGGGACGGGACCATTGCTACTTTGCTTTTTGAGTGGCTGACTTTCATTTAGCTCATTCAGTAAGATCTTATGCAAGGCTCTAAGGAGCAAATTATTGATTCTTTACTGTTGTACAAATCTGTCTCAGCTACTAAGGCACAGTCACTTACCAGGTCAGTCTCTGTCAATACAGCAGAAAGTAGAACAGCAGCAATCTGTGTTGAAGCAGGAAAATATGTCTGTATGACTGTGTGGCTCATATATAGGGGATGGTCAGGATTGCAGGTATTATGCTGGCTTGTCTGACCTCATCTCCCCATTAGGGTTGCAATTATCATGTCATCTGCAGAGAAATGGTCCTGCTTGCCTGGGTTAACTGGGACCCATTTATTAGAAAATGAACTTTTATCCCAAGTGTTTACATTATCTAGAGTGTTGATTTCTTAAAGTCTCTAGTGTAGCATCCATGAGCGAAGCAATGAAGATCTGTCAAGTGACTTGCAGGAAGATGCAATGAAAACAAGTGAGCCAGAGCATTGTGCACCTAGTTCATGTTTAGCTTTGGTTATAGATGAGTCTCTCTTGTATAATTTACACCATTGGGTCTGTCTTTGAGGACTGTCCCAATAAACTCCCTATTTTGTATTCTGACAAAGTGAAAAGAAATTAAAAGTCTAGTGCAACCCCAGAAAAAATGAGGGCTAATTCCACATTAGGAACTGATCATCACCTCTGGTCAAGGTTACCTCAGCTTCTAACACTTACAGAAAAGGAGGATCAACGCTTGGAACAAAACTCATGGAATATCCTGTGGTTTGCGTTATTGGGCCAGAACATCATACTTCTTTTCCCAACTTCTTTCCCTATGTACGCAGACTTGAACTTCTACATATTTCCCCCCTCTTGTCTGCTCTTATTGGGAAAGAAGTTTGGAAAAGAAGTGTGATGTTCTTACCCACCTCCTCAATCCACAGGGGATTTCATGAGATTTGTTCCAAGTGTTGTTGCTCCTTTCTGTAGGGGAAAGAAGAACTAACTTCTTAATTCTAGAATTTCTTTAATTACCAATGGCTACTTTTCTTCCCCACCTCACCATGTAATGAGCCTGACCTGCATTTTGGAATGATAAATAAGTACTTGTCTTCCATGGACAAGAACAGTGACATTCCTTGCTGATCTAAGTTTCTCATATGCTATTTCTCCTTGCCTCATATTCCTCCTCAATCAAATGTATGAAGCCGTACTATGTACCAGACATTGGGTTCATATATGGTGATAACAAATGAAAAGAAAAGGACAATTCCTATTCTCAAATATTTTCTATTTTTTTGGAAATGTATGAGAGTTTGTATAAATATATATATATTTACATTTGTGTGTATATATGTATATATATATAAAACAATTACAAAATACTTTTCTGTTTTGTTGTTTTTTTTTTACTTTTTATTTTAAACACATTGCTTCATGAATGATGTTGGAAAGAAAAATTAGACCAATATGGAAGAAAACCATGAAAGAGATAAAAAACAAAACAAAACAACAGAAAAAACAATTGAACTTAATTTGTGCTGATTTACATTTATGTTCCTGGTTTCTTTTCTGGGTTCAGATGGCATTTTCTGAATTGCTTTGAATCATTGAACTACTGAGAACACCCAAGTTTTTCATAGTGGATCTTTGCACATTCTTGGGGATATTGTACATAATGTACTCTTGGTTCTGCTTGTTCCACTCAGTATTAGTTTGTGTAAGTCCTTTTAGGCTTTCTAACATTAGCTTTTTCATTACTTTGTATAGAATAATAATATTTCATTACTTACATGTATTATAAGTTGCCCAGTGATTTCTGAATGGATAGGTTTCTACTCATTTTCTTATCCTTTGCTACCAAAAAAACCCCCAAAAAACAAAAACAAAACAACAACAACAACAACAACAACAACAAAAACAACAAAAAACAAAAAAACAAAAACAAAAACAAAACAAAACAAAACAAAACAAAAAAAAAAACAAAGAGCTGCTGCAAACCTTTTTGCATGTGTGGATCCTCTCCTCTCCTTTATGATTTCCTTGGAGTACTTATCTAATAATGGAACTACTGAGTGAAAGGGTATGCCCATTGTTATATCCCTTTGGGCATAGTTCCAAACAGCTCTCCAAAATGGTTGAATCACTTCATAACTCCACCAACAATTCATTAGTGATCCAGTTTTCCTATATCCCCTCCAACACTTATCATTATCTTTTTCTGTTATCTTAGTCAACCTGAGAGGTATGAGGATGTACTTTGGAGTTGTTTTCCTTTGCATTTTAGAAAAAAAATAATAAATAATAAATTAATACTGTCTTTTTTCATATAAGTATAGAGGGCTTTAATTTTGTCATTTGAAAATTGTCTATTCATATCCTTTGACCATTTTTCCATTGTGGAATGACTTTTATTCTGAAAAATTCTGAAAAAAAATTAGCCCTTTTCAGAAACAGTAGCTATTAAGTATTTAGTTACCTTTTAATTTTGTTTCTGTTCAGTTTTGTTGGTGCATTTTTTTAACATCATATAAACAAAGTTGTCCATTTAGTCTTTAATAATGTCTTCTATTTCTTTATTCATAAATTTGGCCCTTTCTTCAAAGATCTAATAGGTAAAATTTCCCTTGTTCTCCTAATTTGTTTAAGGTATTATCCTTTATGATGTAACCACGTACCCATTTTGACCTAATTTTGGTGTGGGGTATGCAGTTATAGGTCTATGCTGAGTTACTGACATATTATTTTCCAGTTTTTCCAGCAATTTTTGTCAAATAGTGAGTTCTCATTATAAAAACTGGAGTTTGGAAGTTTATTAAACACTAGATTCCTATAGGCTTTTATTATTGTGTCGTGTCTATATAATCTCTACCTTTTATCCAACACTATATTTCTTAGCCACTACCAAAAGGTTTTGATGTTGTTGCTGTATGACATGATTTTAGGTTTGGTTCTGCTAAGCTACCATCCTTCATATATTTTTTTCATTAATTTAAAATACTTGACTTTTTGCTCTTCCAGATGAACTTTGTTACTGTTTTTTTCTATTTGGAAAAGAATGTTTTGCCAGTTTGATGGATATTGTAGTGAAGAAGTAAATTAATTTAGGTACATTTGTCATTTGTATCATATTAGCTCAGCTCACTAATGAGCTATTTATATTTTTCCAGTTTTTTGGTTCTGACTTTACTTGTATGAAAATAATTTTCTAATTATATTCATTTAGTTCTTAGTTTGTATTGACAGGTAGACACCCATATGTCTTATTTTGTGAATATCAATTTCAAATGGAATTTCTCTTCTATCTCTAGCTGCTAGTCTTTGTCAGTAATATATAGAAAAGCTGATGATTTGTGTGTTTATTTTATAGCCTGCAACTCTGCTAAAGCTGTGAATTGTTTCCTTTAGGTTTTTGGATGCTGATATAGGATTTCAAACAAAAAATTTACCTATTTTGTTGATTTTTTAAAAATAAAATAAAGTTTTAGTTTCATTTATTAGTTCTATAGTTTGCTTAATTTTAGTTTTATTAATTTAGCCTTGGAGTTTCAGAATTTCTAATTTGTTATTTAATTGAGGGGTTTTAACTTGTTCTTTTTCTAGAGTTTTTAGTTGCATGACCAATTCTTTGATCTCTTTATATTTTATTACTAATTATTAATATAAAATTTCACCTAAAAATTGTTTTAGCTGTAACCCATAGTTTTTGGTATGTTGTCGTATTATTGTCATTGTATTGGAGGAAACTGAGGATTGTTTCTGCGATTTATTGAGTAACCCATTATTATTAGAATTAGATTATTAACTTTCCAATTGGTTTTTAATCTACCTTTCTCTTCCCCTTTATTGAACATAATTTTTATTGTGTTGTGGTCAGAAAAGCAAACATTTTCTATTTCTTCCTTTTGAGGTTTATATGTCCTAATATAGGGGGTATCGTGGACCTAATACATGGTCCATTTTTTGTAGGTGCCATTTCGTGCCAAGAAAAAAACGTGAATTCCTTTTATGACTCTATTCAATTTTTGTCTATAGGTATATCATATCTAGGTTTTATAGCACCCTATTAATGTGCCTGGTTTCTTTCTTATTGTTTATTTTGTGGTTAGATTTGTATGATTCTGAGAGGGGAAGTTTGAGGTTTCCCAGAAATATACTTTTGTTATCTATTTCTCCATGTAATATCTACTCTAGATATCTGAATGCTCTACCACTTGGTGCTATACATTTAATATCATGAATTCTTCATTGTTTCATGAATCATTTATAAAAATGTGCTTTCCTTTCTTATCTTTTTTAGTTATTTCTATTTTTATTTTTTTTTCTTTATCTGAGATCAGAGTTCCTAGTGCTGCTTTTTTATTTTTTTTACTTCTGTTGAAGTACAATAATAAATTCTATTTTATCCTTTTAGCTTTTCTCTGTATCTCTGTCAAATTTGTTTCTTCCAATGTGTTTTTTTTTGTAAACCATGTTTTAGCATTCTCTTTTTTAATCCACTCTAGTGTATCTTCAGTTTTATGAGAAAATTAATCCCATTCACATTCACAGTTATGATTACTGGCTCTGTATTTCCCTTCATCCTATTTTTGTTTCTCTATATAGCGTTTTTCTTTGGACCCTGTCCTTAGTAGCATTTTTGGAACCATCACATCCCTCCCTTATCTCCTATCACCCTCCCAATTATTTGTGTGTGTGTGTGTGTGTGTGTGTGTGTGTTTTACCTAATCCCACCTTTTATTTTTTCTTGTATTATTCTCCTTTTCTCTTCTCCTTTTTTTTTTAACTATTGCTTCTACCCTCTCTTTAATGAAATCCCCTTTTCTTCCTTCTTTCTGCTCCTTCTTTATAGGATTAGATAAATTTCTATATCCAAGTGAATGAGTAAGTTATTCCCTCTTAGAACTAAAAGTGATAAGATCAAGTTTTAGACAATACTCATCCTTTCCCTGTTTTCCACTGATTGTAATAAGTCTTTTGTGCTTCTTCATGTGATCAAATTTATCCCATCACACCTCCCCTGTCCTCTTTTACTACAGACCTTTTCCATCCTTTAATATCTTTCTTTGATGTTGTCACATCAGAATCCATTCAGAAGTATACCTTCTATACATGTGATGTCCCCCACTGTCTGCTCTAGGAATAGATACAGTTCTCAAGAGTAACATATCCCATTTTCTTACCTAGGGATGTAAATAGTTTAACATTTCAATTATTGACTTATATATATGTGTGTGTGTTTGTGTGTTTGTGTGCTTAGTGCTTAATTATTCCCCGAAAGCTCAGAAATCATTCTGGAATTGGAGATATGAAAAGATATGCCAAATATGTATTAACTTATTTATTTTTTGATTTTAAATTTTCCAAATACATATAAAGATAGTTTCCTTTTTAATTTTTTTTTATTTATTTAGCTTTTTATTTACAAAATTTATGCATGGATAACTTTTTTCAGCATTGACAGTTTCCAGAAGCCTTTTTTGTTCCAATTTTCCCTTTCCTTCCCACCACCCTTTCCCCCACATGGCAGGTGCACCAATATATGTTAAATATGTTAAAGTATATTTTAAATACAATATATGTATACATGTCCATATATGTATTGTTGTGCTGTACAAGAAGATTCAAACTTTGAAATGATGTACAATTAACCTTTGAAGGAAATAAAAAATGCAAGTGGAGAAAAAGAAAATTATTGCAAATGCTATGTAGTGGTTCACATTCATTTCCCAGAGTTTTGTTGCTGGATATATCTGGTTCTGTTCATTATTGAACAAATGGAACTGATTTGGTTCATCTCGTTGTTCAAGCGGGCCACATCCATCAGAATTGATCATCATATAGTATTGTTGTTGAAGTAGATAATGATCTCCTGGTCCTGCTCATTTATATATTCAGATAATTTAATCATTCAATTGCATATAGAAATTTATTCCCTCTTAAAATCAAAAGTGATGAGATCAAGCTTCAGACAATCCTCATCCCCTTCCCTCTTTTCCTTTGGTTCTAATAGGTATTTTGTCCCTCTTCATGTGATCTGATTTGCCCCATTACACCTCCCTTGTCCTAATTTAGTTCAGGCATTTTCTAATATCTTTCTTTGATGTTGTCACATCAGAGTCCATTCAGAATTATACCTTCTGTACATAAGATGTCCACCACTGTCTGCTCTAGGAATAGATACAGTTCTCAAGAGTCATATATTATTTTTTATCTAGGGATGTAAATAGTTTAACTATTAAATTATTGTTTTATATATATGCATATATAAATTGTGTGTGTGTGTGTGTGTGTGTATGTGTGTGTATGTGTGTCTTCGTGTGGTTAGTGGTTATCATTTCCCTAAAGTTCAGAAATCATATTAGAACTGGAGATGTGGAGAGATATACCAAATACGTACTAACAATTTTTTTTTAATTTTCTATTTTCCAAATACATGTAGAGATAGTTTTCAACATTCATTTTTAGAAGTTTTGGTGTTCCAATTTTTTTTCCTTTCCTCCCCAAGAGAGCAACTAATTTTTTACAGGTTTGTATATGTACAATAATTTTAAACATGTTTCCATGAGAAAGAAAATCAGAGCAAAAGAGAAAAACTATGTGAAACAAAACAAAAGAAAAACATTAAAATAGGATACTTCAATCCTCATTCAGTCTTTATAGTTCTTCCTCTGATTGCAGATGGAATTTTCCATCCAAAATTTTTTTTTGCAAACGTCTTGGATTATTCTATTGTTGAGAAGAGTCACGTCCATCACAATTCTCCATCACTTAATGTTTCTTTTGCTGTGTTCAAAGTTTTCAGGATTCTGCTGGTTTTATTAAGCATCATTTCATCTAAATCTTTTCAAGATTATCTGAAATTATTCTAATCACCATTTGTTATAAACAATAGCATTCCATTATCTTCATATATTATCATTTATTCAGCCATTCCCCAATTCATGGGTACATCTTGCTGTATTTCTGTCCTCTCTTTTTACATCTCTTTCTTTTTTATTATAGCCTTTTATTTTCAAAATATATGCATGGATAATTTTCAGCATTCTCCCCTACAAAACCTTGAGTTCAAATATTTTCCCTCCTTCCCCTCTCTCCCCGAGTTGGTAAGTGATCCAATATATGCTAAACATGGACAATTTTTCTACACATATTTCCACAAATATGATGCTGTACAAGAAAAATCAGATCCAAAAGAAAAAAAAATTCTAGCTCATTTTCTTAAATGGGGTTGAATATTTTCAGCTATTTAAAAACCTTAGCCACAATGATCGTTTGGCTGATACCCAGTAAATGTGAAATAAAACATTTTCCTGCAACTTCCAGGGATAGATCCTTGAACAATTGACTCCACACAGGATGGCTTCTTTCACTTTGGTAAAAATCATGATTATTTCTGATTGCCATTTTGATCACATGGCTTTGCACAATATTTAGGTTTGGGTAACTTTCTTTGCACAAGTTAACATCTCTGAACTGGGAATTCCTAGAATTTTTTTCTGAGATTTTCAGAATTCTTACAATCTTTATACACTATTGCATGGCCATCTTTTCTTCACCTGTGAAAATATACAACCTTTGAAGACATAGCAACATTGAGTCTTGGGAACATATCACTTTGTTCAAGAACTATGCTTACAAAGGGAAAAGACATTTGTCATTTCTAATCATCTCAGCAGCATACATTTACTTAGAACTGTGAATTTGTCCTCCATTCCTCCTCCTCCATCTCTTCATCCATCCTTTTCCCCAAGTTTGCTTTCTGTATTATCATGTGCTCATGAAAAGAGCTGGATGAAATTGAGATACCATGATGACTGAGTTTAATGCAAATTTTTATTCTGTTATCTCAGCTGAAGCCTTCAAAATTGAAAGGCAAATATTTCATGCTTTCTGAATCCACTTACTCTATATTCTCACCAATGCCTGTGAGTAATCTTTTAGAATTTTCTGAAATGTCTCAAACAACCAAATTCTCCTATCTTCCTAGTCAAGCATCTTAGTGCTTTAAAAATGGAGGCCATTTGTGGAGAGTGTCTTTTCACTACCTCCTCTAATCTAATCTGATTTTATTCATACTTTGTCCATTATATTCTCTCTCTTCACTCCAGTTCTCTTTTAAAATTTTATTTATTTGAAAATTAAATTCTAAATAAAAAGAAAAATATAGAAAAAAACCCAATACATTTTCATGGGCATAGAAGACTATTAGAGAAGATTCAGAATATGAAACAATAAGTTTCCTTTCGAAGGAAATATGTAACAAATACTTTATATTATGTTTAGATTTATTCATTTTTCCTTTGCTTCCTTGTAAGTTTTCTTTGTTCTCTGCTGTGCACCTTTTGAATTACTCCATTTTCCCTTCTTCCCCCTGCCTTCTGAAGACTTCAATGAAATGTAGACATGTTTATATATACATCTGCTACATATATATATATATATATATATATATACACACACATATAGATATCTATAATAATCACATATAGAATATATACATCCATATTCATCAATATGAGTCAGTTCTATGCTTGTTTGTTCTCTTTTTTAATGTTGGGTCATATCCTTCATAAATAGAAGTCTTTGCATATTTTCCTAAATCCACCAATTCATCATCATTTTCTACATCATAGCTATATTTCAAAACATTCCAATGTAGTTATTTTAAATAATCTAAAGCAATACTGAGCAATCATTTAGAGCAGTTCTTTGAATTTTCTTTTTCCATAAATCGATTTTTGCTTTAACTTTGAGATCAATGATCATTTACCCTTGTTTTTTCCTAATAAATTGTACTCAATCATTATTTTTGTTTTTGTTCCTCTCCAAATTCCTCTCCGTTTATCTTCTATCTTGATTTGTTATATGTTATCTTATCCCACTCACCTTTTCCCGTGGTCTTGATCCAATTTCTGTTAATCTACACATCCATCTATAATATTTCAATTAGTGTTACTATATTCCCTCTGCTACATAAATTTATAAAAAAATAATTATACCTTTTAGACTCCTACACCTACACACACACAAACATATGATGTATTCTTTCTTTAACCTATTCCTTCTGGGAATGTAGCAGCCCTCCTCTTATCTATTGACTCAGTAATATTTCTTCTAGCACCTCTTTCATATGACATAAGTACTTTAAAAAAAACCTTTTTCCTAAATTGCTTTTTAGAAACACATCATATGGAAACCTCTCTTCAAGCTTAACTCCTTTCTAAGAAGCCATGTGTATGTTTGCATGAATGTGTGTATTTATAGGTATATACATATATGTGTGCATATGTATGTACATACGCCTGTATGCATATATGTATGCCTGTACCCAATATGGGAAATTTGCTTTGATCACCTATATATTTTTTATAATTGGTCTTATTCGTCTTAGCTCTTAGTTCAAGTATGAATGGATTGGAATGGGTAGATGGGAAGCTAGATTATGGCCAATTAAAGTAAAGAAAATATTTTCTAAGTTCAAAAGTGGTACTTGAAGAATATATCAGTCTTATTTCATGAGTTTCATCTAGTTCCTCGATTGCCTCTTTGGGGCATAATAAGATTTTGTGGAAATTACACAATATTTGGGCTTTCTATTGTCATTTTTTTATCACCAGGTTCTGAGACAGCATGAATCTTATGTTAACTTTTTCCATCCTCTATCCTGTCAGTGTCTCCATACTCAGGAGAGACCTAAATGTGGTGATCATTTTTAGGTGATGGATGATGAATATTCCATGAGAACTGGGGGCCTTTCCCTGTACAATTATTCCCCTTTGCAAGTCTGGCTTATTTATTATTATTATTATTATTTTTTTTTTTTTGCTCTGGTTCTTAAGCATTGAAGTTTTTTGTTAATGCAAAATATCTAGCTGGATAATCCAAGAACTGGTACTAAAATATTGAAGATCCTTATTTCCTATGATTAGGGACCCCAAAACTTTAGACTTTGTCAGGAAGTAATTTTTAAATTCATTGGATGGTAATATAACAAGGGATATCTCAATATACAGCAGTTTTACCACTGAACTTCTCAGCCAGTCACTCTCCTGATTTGTTGGCTCCTTTCTAGCCAGGAAATGTTAAGGAGATGGCCCTTCCCTCCTCCCCAAGTAGAAAGAATGGGTTGTTTATCACAGATTTCTGGATTGTCAGGAGTCTCAGTGACCGAATCTTTGCCATATATACAACAAAACAAAGAAAATTCAAAATATGAAACAATTAATATAATTTGAAGAAAGCTTATATAATAAACACTATGTATTATATTCAGAGGGGATCATCTTTTCTTTGCTACCTTGAGGGTTTTTCTTCTCTCTGGTCATTTTAAATTTTCTTCTTCTCTCCCAGTTTTCCTACCCTCCATGTCCCCCAAGCGATCTACAATTAAGCAAAGATATATTCCTATATATACACACACACATACATGCATATATATAGACACATACAGGTACACATCCATATGAATAGATCCCTATATTCATAGACATAAAGGCATTTGTAGACATTTCTGTAATGTCATTCTAAGCTTGTTCATCCTGTTTCTCAGAACACGGTTAATATCATCCTTTATAAATCCAACACTTTCCATATTTTTCTAAATCTACCAAGACATCATTTTGCTACAACTTAGCCTCATATTATCTAACTATTTTAATCAAGCTAAAACAATATTGGTCAATATAGTTGACCTATAGCACAATTTTCTGATTTTTCTCTTTTGAATAAACTTTAGCTTTATCTGTGACTGAAATTAATGCTTAATATCCTCACTTTTTAGTAATAAATTCTGCTGATCATTATTACGTTTGTTTGCATCTCTTATTTTTTTCACTGCTGACTCCTCTGCTTACCAGCTATTTTGCCTTATTACTTGAAAAATCTCCCTTTCAAGGTTCATTCCCTTTTCCTCTTACCCTTACTCTGTTCCTCATTCTTAATCCAATTTGCAAAGACTACATACTTTATACAATTTCTGTAAATCTACTTATCCTTCTATGTCCTCCATCTTATTCCATGCTCCTCTTATTTCTTCATCAATTTAAATCCTTTTTATATTCTTTTGGATATATTTTGTTCCATCTAACCCATTCTTTGGTGAATAGAATTCCAGTACTACTTGCTCGCTTCCCATATGAATTCCCCTAATTCCTCTAGGCCAGAGGAGTTTACAATGCATACTGGCCAAACATCAACTCTGATATATATATATATATATATATATTTTTTCTTTTTTTTCCCCCAATCTACTCTAGTTGTGAGGAGGCCATGGTGCTGCCACCAGTCTTATATGTTTTTTTTATGCTCTACATTTACTAGCTGTTCTAGTTGTGGAAGAAATCAGGAGAACTTGGAACTTTTTGAACTACTATGGCATCTTCCCAGAATCCTCTGTACATATTGTGTATGGATAGGCATTACAAGATAAGGGAGATTCAGTAACTTTTCAAACTATTAACAAGCACAGGAATTGGGCATCTGCTTATTAATGCTGACCAGAATAAATGGGCTGACTGTTGGATAACAAAGAGAGAGAAGCGCTGAGGTATGTATCATCCACATGTTTATGGATTTAAAATACAACATACAGAAAATACAAATGGGACTGAATGTATTAAAGAAAAAAAAGGTGGTGACTAGAAGCAGGATAGCTTGGGTTGCCCTACTTTCAGGGGATATTTTTGTGGAGGGGCTAGTACTATGTATATAATTGACATTTCTCTTGTGTCTGTATAGGGTTATGACCATGTGGACACTAGAAGCAGTCATGAGGCATGCAAAGAAAGTATCATGAACACATGCTATAATTTCAAATTTTATATGATTATTATTATGTACATCTAGAGCTCTATACCCAGTGCTGCATCCGTCTTTACTGACTGTGCTGTTATTTGGACCATCATGGCGTAGAAATATAAGCATATTGAATATTAGATTGAAGATCCAGCATAGAACAATGCATCTAATAATGCTCTTTGTTGCTTTAAATTTTAGCTGTGACCACATGGAGTTGTTGGGACTAATAGTAATGGCCTGGAAGAAACTCAAGAGACTGGTGGTAATTAATGAGAGACCCCGAGTTACTGTCTGCATGTAGGTTATGATTTTAATCCCAGTCCTGTCCAGGACACATTTTACCTTCCAAAGCCTTGTGATGGTAGATATTCCTCTAAAGAGAAGTACCATGACATTGGAAAAGGCCAACTGGATGATAAGTACATTTTTAGGTCTTACTGTATGAGCAGTCAGGAAATTAAAGCTGTTTAGGATGAGGAGAGTTAAGTTCCCCAGGAATCCAATTCCAGTTAGTTGCAGGTATACTATCCCCAGAATTTCATCCAAGGTCAGCATTCTTTACCTCATGAAGATGATTTGCTGCCAGTCTCAAGGAGACCTATGGGTAAAAACATGAAAATATGCTTGTTACATACTATGATTTTTCCACTGAAATTCCATGCTTTCCACTATCATGAGGAACAACAAAGTTTCTCTGACAGGGGCTAATGATTTACTATTGAACTTCAAAATTCCCTTCTTAGTTGAAAATCTTCTTTCATTCTGTCTTTCTATATGCCTGAAAATTTCTGTAATACAGTGTTGACCATAGTGTCAAGAAGATCTGAGTTCAGATGTATTTTCTCACACTAGTTCTGCGATCCTTCATTAGTCATACTTCATTCAAAAGTAAATTACAAACCAGTCCAGTATCTTTCCCAAGAAAACCCCACAAAGTCACACATATGTGGATGTAACTAAGTGATGAAAGCAACATGAAACATGATCTCTGAACTTGTTTCTTGTTCACAGTGACCTTCCTTCCTATCCCCCCTTTTTTTCTCAGATATTCATCCTTATGGCAGATAAAGGCTTTTTTTTTCTTCATATTACAAGTAAAAGTCCATATCCGGGAAATTAAATTCTACTTTATCAACTATTTTTGTGTCCCTTCTACATTTATTCCTGTGACTTCTATAATCTCCAGTATTGCTCCTGTTCATGTGTCTCAGAAGAACCTCATAGGAAATACAAAAAATTTCCTAAATAAATCCATCTCCAAATTTTGATATTTAATCCCACTCAGAATCTAGTTTACAACAATATCAATTTTGTATTTTAAAATCCTTCAACTGGTAGCTTACTCTCAAACTACTTTAAGTAATCTTCACATCTCTTCTTGTGTCTCATAGCATCAAATCCTTCGATCTTCTTAGTTGGAGACTTTGTATCATAACTCTTCTTGGTTATATTAATTTAATTTGTCCACCTTCTCCTCTTTGATGAAGTTATTCAACTCCACTGTTTTCATATCTATGATCCCTTGAGTTATTATTTTATCACGGCTTTTTTCCTAGAAACCTCAGTCATCACTTATTCTCATCAGCTTCTGCATTTGATCCTACTGACGTTTCTCTCAATGAATTTTTGAGAAAACTTGTTGACTGAAGTTACTGCAAATTAACCTCCATTGTGGAGACTTCATCCCTACAACAAAGACAATATTTTCATCATCCATAATTGACTATTCACTTTTCTAGGAAGTCCCAAGGCTTTCTAATGACTACCCTCTCAGATACAAATCTTGGGCTTTATATCACTGAAACTCCATTAGAGATATTCATTCCCCCCTTACTTGTGTCCCTTATATCCTTAACTTTCCTTCTCCAAACTATCACCCCTTTCATTTTTCTCTTTTATAAATGGGGCTTTTTCCTTGGCAGTTCCTCTATATATAACCATGATGATATTATGTGCCATCTTTCCCAGAATATTATTCCCTCGAAAATGCTCATTTTCAATTATTTTCCATCATTCCTTATCTACTGGTATTTTATCTGCTGATTACAAATTTGCCTATATCAAATCCATCCTCAAATTATCTCTTGATCCAACCATCTTCACTCCCTTTCTTATTATACCTTTTCTTCTTTTTATAACTAAATTCCTTGAGAATATGTTATAGAACTGATGCCTCTTTTTTCTTCTTCTTGTCTTAACACCCAACAATCTGATTTCTGAGTTTGTATTCAACCAGAACTTTTCTGGACAATTTTATAAATGGTCTCTTAGGTAGTCCCTCTTATGGCCTCTTCTCAGCCCTCATTCTTTGGCATTTACCTGCATCTTTTGGAACTGTTGATTACCATTTAGTTGATTGTCTTTACTTTCTAGCTTTTTCATGGTTATACTCTTGATTACCTTGTTACTAATTAGACTGTTACTTCCTAGTCTCCTTTGCTGGATCTTAGTCTATCTCAGAATCCACCAGGGGTGGTTGATGTATGTCTCCCAGTTCTTCTGTATCTTTTTTTTCCTCTATGGTATTTCCTTTGCTGAGATCATTTGCATTCCATGGATAGAAAAATTATCTCCATATTAATTATATAATCTACCTGTCTGGACTTATCTTCCCTCCTGACCTCCATTCTCACATACAACTGAATTCCTACATCTGAAAATGACTGTCCCAGAGCAATCTTAACCTTAATGTTTAAAAAAGCTTAATGCATTATCTTTCTCTCCACAACTTTCGTTTTTTAAACTTCCCTATTCCTTTTAAGGTTGCCAACACCATCCTGGTTATTTAGGCTTGAAATGTGTCATTTATTCACAAGTTTCCACCCCACTCCTACCCTCATAATCATTTTATTGCCAAATCTCATTCATTTCATATTTATATCATGTTTTACATAGACACTTTTCTCTCTGACATTGGAATCACCCTGGTGTGTGTTTTCATTGCCTCATGCCCAAACAAGTGTCATAGACTCTAGATAGTTTCTCAAAATAAAATCTGCCCCCACTCTAGTTCATTTTATGTTCAACTAAGAGATCTTCCTATCGTGTTAGTCTAGTTTTATCAATACACCTTTTTATTAAATTACAATTACATCTCATTACATTCAGATTCAGATATAAAATTACTTTGAAATATTCAAAGCCTTTCATAATCTAGCCCCTCCATACATTTCTAGTTTTCTTAAAACATATTCCCTACTATATAGACTGAGATCCAGGGAAAAGGCTTTCTTCTACTTCCTTAAACAAGAACCTAAATCTTTGTTTGATAAAAATTTTTGCTTAATATTTCACAAACCTGGGATGTTTTTCATCTTCTTTTCTGACTTCTCTGCCTCTCTCTGGCTTCTTGCAAACTTCAATTAAAATCATATCTTTTTTCAAGAAACATCTCCCATTATTTGTCTACATTAAGGGAAGGTAATGATTAGGATTGGGAAAAAGTGAGAACAGAAGCCAGAGGTCCTTTCTAAATCCAGTAAGAAGTTTCAGACCCTGGACTTGCCATGTTAAGTAACGAGGAGGCAATTCTTGTGCTCATTAACAGATCTAGACTTATATGCCAAACATGCTATTCCTCAAGACAGAGACAGAATAAGGAAAACTATCTCCTTCCCATCTTCTTCCAATGTAACCAACCCCTGGCACATATATGCCTAGACATACGTTTTGGATAAGATATCTCAGCGGCAGAATTTCTTGTCAGTTAATTTCACACTGTTCTGTACCTTTAACAAAGCTAACACCAACAATTCTTGAGCAAACTGTCACAAACCCATTTAAGGCTTGTTAACTGTATGTGGGGGTCATGAAATTATGAACTGTTATCAGTGAATGTTGGATTTTATACTTAATTTTTGTAGCTCCATATATAGATTAGCATTAAAATTTCTCAGGTGAAAGGGGTCAAAATGGGAAACGTTTAAGAAGCCCTGCCTTAAGTGAAGCCCAGAGCAGGAACGGTTGAGAAATATTCAGCCGGAACTGGAGCAGGTTCAATGCCAGTTCTAGATGGCATTTGATGCCTTATTCCTTTTTATTGTGGTTGGGAGTGCTATTTCTTGGACCTCTGCATACAGATACAGGAAGATTAGGTTTATTTATCTTTAATCATTCAGTCTCTTACACTTTTCCTTATAACTGGCTTGCGCAGCTTCCTTCAGATCCTTAGCCAAAGCCTTGTCTTTTTGAAGAAGCTTCTGCCAGTTAGCCATTATCTAAACATCTTCTCTTTTATGTATATATAATGCCTCCTTCTCTGTCCTTATCTCTCTCTAGTGTCTCTGTCTCTTTCTCTCTTTCTGCCTCTCACTCTCTGTCTCTTGCCTGCGTTTGCAGGTTTTTGCATGTTGGGGATCCCTTCTTGAAGCAGGCAGTGCTTTTGCCTTTCTTTACCTCCTCTCACTCAGCACAGGGACTGGACCATTGCTATGTGTCTACTTTGCTTTTTAAGTGTCTGACTTTCATTCAGCTCATTCAGTAAGATCTTACGCTAAGCTGTAAGCATGCAATCATTGATTCTCTCCTGTTGTACAGATCTGTCTCAGGTACTAAGGCACAGTCATTTACCAGGTCGGTCTCTCTCACTACAGCAGAAAGTAGAACAGCAGCAATCTGTGTTGAAGCAGGAAAATATGACTGTATGGCTGTGTGGGTCATATATAGTAGATGGTCAGGAATTGCAGTTATTATGCTGGCGCTGTCTGAGCTCATCTCTCCAGCAGGACTACAATTATCATGTCACCTTCAGAGAAATGGTACTGTTTGCCTGGGTTAACTGGGACCCATTTATTAGAAAATGAACTTTTATCCCAAGTGTTTACATTAACTAGACTACTGATTGCTTAAAGTCTCTAGTGCAGCATTAATGAGCACGTGGGGGAGAGGGGAAGCAATGAACATCTGTCAAGTGACTTGCAGGAAGATGCAATAAGAACTTGTGAGCCAGAGCATTGTGCCCCTGGTTGATGTTCAGTTCTGATTATAGATGAGTTTCTCTTTTATAATTGATATCATTCAGTCTGTCTTTTATGACTGTCCCAATAAGCTCCATATTTTGTATTCTAACTGATAAGAAATTAAAAGTAAAGTGTATCCCCAGAAAAAAATGAGGGCTAATTCCACATAGAAATTGATGATCATCTCTCGTTAAGAATACATCAACTTCTATTTCCTATAGAAAAGGAGGATCAATACTTGGAATTAAACTCATGGAATACCCTGTGGTTTGAGGGGTTGAGTCAGAACATCACACTTCTTTTCTCAACTTCTTTCCCTATGTGAGCAGACTTAAACTTCTATATATTTTCCCCCTCTAATCTCTTCTTATTGGGAAAGAAGTTGAGAAAAATGTTCTGACCAAAGTCCTCAAACCACAGGTTATTTCATGAGTTTGATTCCAAGTGTTGATTCTGCTTTTTGTAGGGGATAGAAGACCCAACTTCTGAATTCTACAATTTCTTTAATTACCAGCACCTACTTTTTTTCCCCCACATCACCACATAATGAGCCTGACCTGCATTTTGGAATGACAAATAAGTACTTGTCTTCCATAGACAGCAACAGTGATGTTCCTTGCTGATCTAAGTTTCTCATATGCTATTTCTCCTTGCTTCATATCCCTTCTTAATCAAATATATTAAGCCCTACTATGTACCAGACATTGGGTTCACATATGGTGATGATGACCGAAATGAAATTTCTGTTCTCAAATATTTTCTGTCTTTTTGGTAATGAGGGTTTATATATGTGTATATATATCTATATCTATATCTATATCTATATCTATCTATCTATCTATCTATATGTACGCATATGGGTATATATTAAAATTACAAAATACTTTTTTGTTTTGTTTTATTTTGTTTTATTTTCTTTTTAACACATTGCTTTATGAATTATGTTGGGAGAGAAAAAATTGAAAAATATGGAAGAAAACCATGAAAGAGATAAAAAAGAAAAATAGAAAAAAGAAGTGAACATAGTTTGTTCATGATTCTTATTTCTTTTTCTTGATTCAGATGGCATTTTCTGAATTGCTTTCTTAGTGGATCTTTGCACATTCTTGCTGTTATTGTATATAATGTATATATGGCTCTGCTTGGCTTACTCAGTATTAGTTCATGTAAAACATTCTAGGCTTTCTAACATCAACTTTTTCATCACTTTGCATAAAATAATACTATTGCATTACTTACTTGTAGCACAAGTTGTCCAGCCATATCCCAATGGATGCATTTCTACTCATTTACTGATTCTTTGCTACAAAACAAAAACAAAAACAAAAAAAGGGCTGCTACAAACATTTGTTGTATGTGTGCGTCCTTTTTCCTCCTTTATGATTTCCATGGAGTAGTTATCCAGCTATGGAACTGCTGAGTGAAAGGGTATGTGCATTTTTCTATCCCTTTGGGCATAATTCCGAATTAAGCTCCAAAAGGGTTGAATCACTTCACAACTCCACCAACAATGCATTAGTGATCCAGTTTTTCCATATCACCTCCAACACTTATCATCTTTTTCTGTTATCTTAGTTAACCTGAGAGGTATGAGGAGGTACATTGGAGTTATTTTCCTTTGCTTTTCAGAGAAATGCAATTAATTATTACTGATTTAGAGCATTTTTTCATATAAATATAGAGTGCTTTAAATTTGTCATTTGAATATTGTTCATATCCTTTGACAATTTGTCAATTTTGGAATGACATTTATTCTGATAAATTTGACACAATTCTTTTTACATTTTAGAAATGAGTTCTTTTCAGAACCACTAGCTGTTAAGTATTTTCCCCAGCTCTTTAGTTACCTTTTAAATTTTTTTTCTATTTGGTTTTGTTTGTGCTTTTTTTTTTAATTTAATGAAATCAAAATTGTCCATTTTGTCTATTATAATGTTCTCTATTTCTTATTTGTTCATAACTTCTCCCTTCTTTAAAGATCTGATAGGTACATTATCTCTTGTTCTCCTAATTTGTTTAAGCTTTCCTTCTTTATACTCAAATCATGTACCCATTTTGACCTTATTTTGGTATAGGGGGTGCAGTGCAGGTCTATGCTGAGTTTTCCAAGATATTTTTTGTCAAATAGTGAGTTCTCATTATGGAAGCTGGAGTTTGGGTTTTTATCAAACACTTGATTCCTATAGGCTTTTATTATTGTGTTGTGTGTATCTAATCTAATTAACTGATCTAGCACTATATTTCTTAGCCAGTACCAAAAGATTTTGATGCTGTTGTTGTATGATATGGTTTTAGGTTTGATTCTGCTAAGCTACCATCCTTCATATATTTTTTCATCAATTCCCGTAATATGCTTGACTTTTTGCTCTTCCATATGAATTTTATTATTATTTTTTTCTATCTAGAAAATAATGTTTTGGCAGTTTGATGGATATTTCAGTGAACAAGTAAATTGATTTTAGTAGATTTGCCATTTGTATAATATTAGCTCAGTTTATCTACAAATGAGCAATTTATATTTTTTCCAGTTGTGTACTTCTGACTTTACTTATAAGAAAAGAATTTTCTAATTATGTTCATAGATTTCTTAGGTTTCTCTTGACAGGTAGACACCCCCATAACTTATTTTGATAACAGTAATTTCAAATCTAATTTCTCTTCTATCTCTATGTGGATATATAGAAAAGCTGATGATTTGTGTGTTTAATTTATATTCTGCAACTCTGCTAAAGTTGTGAATTGTTTCCATTAGGCTTTTGGATGCTATTATTGGATTCCAAACCAAAAGTTTGCCTATTTTATTGATTTTTTAAAAATAAAATCAACTCAGTTTCATTTATAAATTCTGTAGTTTTTTTAGTTTCTGTTTTATTAATTTAGCCTTGGAGTTTCAGAATTTCTAATTTGGTATTTAATTGGGTTTTTTAAAATTTGTTCTTTTTCTAGAGATTTTAGGTACATATCCAATTCCTTGATCTTCTCTTTATGTTTTATTCAGGTACTGATTATCAATACAAAATTTCCCCTAAAAACTCCTTTGGCTACATCCCATAGTTTTAGGTATGTTGCCTAATTATTATCAGTGTCTTGGATGAAATTGAGGATTGTTTCTGCGATTTGTAGGGTGACCCATCATTGTTTAGAATTAGATTATTTAATTTTCAATCCAATTTTAGTCTCTCTCTGCCCCTTTATGGAATATAATTTTTATTGCATTGTGGTCTGAAAAGCAAACATTTTCTATTTCTTCTTTTTCAGGTTTATATGTCCTAATACATGGTGCATAATGGCCCTACTACATGGTCAATTTTTTTGTAGGTGCCATATAGTACCAAGAAAAAATTTGAATTCCTGCTATGATTCTATTCAATTTTCTCTAAAGGTCTATCCTATCTAGGTTTTCTAGCACCCTATTAATGTGCCTGGTTTCTTTCTCATTGTTTATTTTGTTGTTAGATTTGTATGATTCTGAGTGGGGAATTTTTTGTCTTTTTCTTCGTGTAACTGCCTTAATATCTTTTCTAGATATCCAAATGTTCTACCGCTTGGTACATTTAATATCATTAATTCTTCATTGTTTAATGAACTCTTTATCAAGATGTATTTTCCTCTCTTATCTGTTTTACTTATATCCGTTTTTACTTTTCCTTTATTTGAGATTAGAATGCCTAATGCTACATTTTTTTTACTTCTGTTGAAGTACAATAATAAATTCTATTTCAGCCTTTTACCTTTATTCTGTATTTCTCTGTCAAATGTGTTTTTTGTAAACATGTTGTAGCATTCTCTTTTTAAATCCACTCTAGTGTGTCTTCAATTTCATGAGAAAGTTCATCCCATTCACATTTGTGATTGTCAGCTCTTTATTTCCCTTCATCCTATTTTTGTCTCTTTTTATAGTTTTATTTTCTCTTAGCATTCTTGCAACTATCACATCCCTATTTTATCTCCTATCACCCTCCCCCTCTTGTCTTAGTTTTTTTTTAAACTAACCCTGTCTAATACTTTATTATTCTCTTCCCTTTCTTTTCCTTCCCCCCCTATTGTTTCTGTCCTCTATTTTATGCAACCCCTCCCTTGTCTTCTTTCTTTCTCTTCCTTATTTATAGATTTAGATAATTTTCTTTATCCAGCTGAATGATTAAATTTTTTCCTCTTAAAACCAAAAGTGGAACAGGGAGATGACTATGAACTACTACATAGAATTCTCAATACCCCTATTTTTGTCTGCTTGCATTTTTGATTTCCTTTACAGGCTAATGGTACACTATTTCAAAGTCTGAGTCTTCTTGTACACCAAAATAACTGTTTAGATATGTATACATATATTGCATATAATTTATACTTTAACATATGTAATATGTATTGGTCAACCTGCCATCTGGGAGAGGGAGTGGGGGGAAGGAGGGGAAAAATTGAAACAAAAGCCTTGGCAATTGTCAGTGTTGTAAAATTACCCATGCATATATCCTGTAAATAAAAAGCTATAATAATAATAATAAAAATAAAAATAAAAAATAAAAAAATATAATTAAAAAAAAGTGATGACATCAAGCTTCAGACAATGCTCACCTCCTTCCCTCTTTTCCATTGATTGTAATAGGTCTTTTGTATCTCTTCATGTGATCTAATTTGTCCCATTACACCTCCCCTGTCCTCTTTTAGTAAAGACCTTTTCCATCCATTAATATCTTTCTTTGATGTCACATCAGAGTCCATTCAGAAGTATACCTTCTGTCCATGTGATGTCCCCCACTGCCTGCTCTAGGAATAGATACAGTTCTCAAGAGTTACAGATATCATTTTCTTACCTAGGGATGTAAATAGTTTAACCTTTAAATTATTGATTTGTACATATATATATATATGTATATATATATACACACACACATATATATGTAATATTCTTAATTAAAGTGTAATGTTCTCTGGGAGCTGGTTTCTTGGGGAGCTTCTGGCAGCAGCCTTAGTTTCAGTTCAGAGGAATAATCACCTCAAATTCAGCCAGTAGTTAAAGTCCAAATCCTTTATTTTCTGTTCCAAGTATTGTCTCCTTCCTTCAGCCCGGTTAGCTTTCTTAAGGGCCTATCTCTCTTCTTGGTTCTTACCTCTAGTCCGTTGCCTCTGCCATCTTCTGCCTCTAGCTCCCTCCCAATGTCTCCAGCCAGCACAAAGGTGGAATATGGAATGAGTCTGTCTCTGCCTCGGAGAGTGGGCTTCTCTGTCTGGCCCTGAGAGCCTCTTGCTTATATGCTATGCACTGATTATACACCAATCATTATATCACAAGGAAACCATTATTTGTTGTAAGATTAAATCAATTCTAAACTAGATTTAAACATTGTCTCCACAATTCCACTTACTACTTTGTTTCAAGTTCTGCCCTATAACATCTCCTGGTAGTATCAGATCAATCATACTGAACTATGCTAAATTAGATAATTAGATAATTATTGTCTTTATCAATTCCACTTTCTTAGTACCCTGTAAGAATCCTAACATATATGCACACATAAATTGTATGTGTGTGTGTGTGTGTGTGTGTGTGTGTGTGTGTGTGTGTGTGTGTGTGTATGTGTGTGGTTAGTCCTTACTATTCCCCTAAAGCTCAGATATCATTCTGGAATTGGAGATGTGGAGAGATGTACCAAATACACAATCTTTTTTTTTTTTCATTTTCAATTTTCCAAATACATGTAGAGATAGTTTTCAACATTCAATTTTAGAAATTTGGAGTTCCAATTTTTTTTCTTTTCCCCCTTGCCAAGAGAGCAAACAATCCATTACATGTATACATGTATGTGTATGTATATATATGTATATATATATATATATATATATATATATATATATATATATATATATATATATATATATATATATATATATATATATATATATATATATATATATATATATATATATATATGTAATCATTTCAAACATATTTCCATGGGAAAGAAAATCAGAATAAAGGAGAAAAACTATGAGAAACAAAACAAAAGACAAATGTTAAAATAGGATATTTCATCCTCATTCAGTCCTCATAGTTTTTCTGTGATTGCAGATGGAATTTTCCATCTAAATTTTTTGTGGAATTTTCTTGGATTACTGTATTGCTGAGAAGGGCCAAGTCCATCACAATTCTTCATCACTCAATGTTTCTTTTGCTGTGTTCAATGTTTTCATGATTCTGGTGGCTTTATTAAGCATCAGTTCATCTAAGTCTTTTCAAGCTTTTCTGAAACATCCTAATCACCATTGCTTATAAAAAAATAGCTTTCCATTACCTTCATCTATCATCATTTAATCAGCCATTCCCCAATTGATGGGTACATTTTGCTGTATTTATATGTTCTCTCTTTTTACATCTCTTTCCTTTTTTATTATAATCTTTTATGTTGAAAATATATTTATGGATAATTTTTGACATTCAAGACTACAAAACCTTGTGTTCAAATAGTTTCCCTCCTTCCCCTCTCTCCCCAAGTTGGCAAGTGATCCAATATATGTTAAACATGGGCTATTCTTCTACACATATTTCCACAAATATGATGTTGCACAAGAAAAATCAGATCCAAAAGGAAAAAAAATTGCTAGCTAATTTTCTTAAATGGGGTTGAATATCTTCAGCTATTTAAAAACCTTAAACAGAATGATAGTTTCACTGGTACTCAGTTAATGTGAAATAAAACACTTTTCTGCAGCTTCCAGGGAGAGATTCCTGAAAAATTAACTCCACATAGGATGGCTTCCTTCACTTTTGTAAAAATGATGATTACTTCAAATTGCCATTTGGACCACATGGTAAATTTTTAGCTTTGTGTCTTTCTATACACAAGTCAACATCTCTGAGCTGGCTATACCTAGCATTGTTTTTGAGATGTTTAGAATTCTCACAATCTACAAGTTAAATTCTAAATAAAAAAGAAAAATTCAGAAAAGAAACAATTTATTTTTATGTGCATAACAGAGCATGGCCTGATTTAAAATATGAAACAACAAATTGAATTTTGAAAAAAATATGCAAGAAATAGTTCATATTATGTTAAGATTTATTCAATTTTCCTTTGCTTCCTTGTAAGTTTTATTTGTTCCTGTGCAATTTTTCCATTAAGCTAATTTCCCTTCCTTCTTTGCCCTACTTTCAGAAGAATTCAATATAATATAGACATGTTTATATATACATATACTACATATATACATATATTCAGATATCTATAATCATCACATATCCAATATATAAATTCATATTCATCTATGAGAGGCTGTTCTAAGCTTGTTTCTCTTTCTTTTTGGAGTTGTGTCATAATCCTTCATAAGTACAAGTCTTTTTTATTTTCTTAAATCCACCATTTCATTGTCATTTGCTACAACATAACAATCTTCCAAAACTACTCAATATAGTTTTTAAATACTCTCAAGCAATATTGAGCAATCATTTAGAGTACTTCTCTGATTTTTCTCTTTTCATAAATCTATTTTTGCTTTAACTTTGAGATCAATGATCATTTACCCTTGCTTTTCTCCGAATAAATTGTACTCTTAATCATTATTTTTCTTTGTTTGTATGTCTTATTTCCTATCACTCCCAAATTCTCTCCTTTCCTTCTATCTTTATTCACTATATGTTATCTTCTCCCACTCACCTTTTCCCTTGCTGTTGATCCAATTTCTGTTAATATACACACCTGTCTATACTATTCCACTCCCTGTTATCTTATTCTCTCTCCTTCTTTATAAATTAAAAAATATATATGCCTTTCAGATCCATACACACACACACAGGCACACACAATGTATTCTTTAACCTATTCCTACTGGGAATATAGAAGCCTTCCTCCCTTATCTAAATACTCTGCAACATTTTTTTTCTAGCACTTCCTTAATATAACATAAGTACTTTTAGAAAAAACCTTTATCCTAAATTGCTTTTAGAAACACATCATATGTAAACCTCTCTTCAAGCTTAACTTCTTTCTAAGAAACCATGTATATGTTTGTCTGTATGAATGTGTGTATATATTGGTATGAATTCATACATATATATGTGTGTATGTATGTGTGCATATGTATGTACATAGATATCTATGCATATATGTATTTGAGTACCAAATATGGGAAATTGCTTTGATTTTTTAGGTATTTTTTATAATTGGTCTTGTTTGTGTTAGTTCTCAGTTCAGATGTGAATGGATTTGAGTGGGTGAATGGAAACCTTGATTGTAGCCAATTAAAACAGAGAAAATATTTTGTAAGTTCAAAAGGGGTACATAAAGAATACACCACAGTTTTATTTCATGAGTTTGATCTAGTTCCTGGATTGCCTCTTTGGGGCATAATCAGATTTTTGGGAAACCACACAATAATTGGGCTCTCTACAGTAATTTGCTTCTCACCAGGTTCTGAGACAGTAGGAGAAAAATCTTAGGTTAACTTTGTAATCTCCTATCTCCTGTCAGTGTCTCCATACTCAGGAGAGGCTTAACTGTGGTGATCATTTTTAGGTGATGAATGATGACTATTCCATGAGAGAGGGGGCCTTTCCCTGTACAATGATTTCCCATTGCAACTTTGGCTTTTTACATTTTTGCTCTGGTTCTTAAGCACTTAGATTTTTTGTTAATGCAAAATATCTAGCTTGATCATCTAAGAACTGTTACTAACATATTTAAGATCCTTATTCCCTATGATTAGAGATGCCAAAACTTTAGACTTTGTCAGGAAGTAATTTTTAAATCCATTGGATGACAATATAACAAGGAAAATCCAGATATACAGCAGTTTTACTACTGAACCTCTCAGTCAGTCACTCTCCTGATTTGGAGGCTCCTTTCTAGCCAGGAGATATTTAGGAGATGGCTTTTCCTCCTCTCCAAGTAGAAAGAATGGGGTGTCTGTCATAGATTTCTGGACTGTCAGGAGTCTCAGGGACAGAAACTTTGCCATATGCACAGCAGAACAAAGAAGATTCAAAATATGACACAATATAATTTGAAGAAAGCTTATAGAACAAATACTCTGTATTACATTCAGAGGGCATTATCTTTTCTTTGCTAACTTTATAGGTTTTTCTGCTCTTTGTGCATTTTTTATTTTCTTCTTCTCCAAGCTTTTCTACCTCTCCATGTCTCCCAAGTGATCTACAATTAAGCAAAGATGTATTCATATAAATGTATATATATATATATATACATATGTACACACACAAATATATATGTCTATATATATACATATATATATATATATATAGACATATATAGGTACACATCCATATAAATAGATCCCTATATTCATAGACATAAATGCATTCGTAGACATTTCTGTAATGCCATTCTAAGCTTGTTTGTCCTGTCTCTCTGAACATGATTAACATCATCCTTTGTAAATCCAACATTTTCCATATTTTTCTAAATCCACCAAGACATCATTTTGCTACAACTTAGCCTTATATTATCCAGCTCTTTTAAGCAAGCTAAAACAATATCCATCAATATAGTTGACCTGTAGCACAATTTCTTGATTTTTCTCTTTTCAATAAACGTATTTTAGATTTAATTGTGACTGAAATTCTTACTATTCTCACTTTTTTGGTAATAAATTCTGCTGATAATTATTGTTTGTTTGCATCTCTTATTTTCTTTCACTGCTGACTCTTCTGCTTACCAGCTATTTTGCCTTGTTACTTGAAAAATCTCCCCTTCAAGGTTCATTCCCTTTTCCTCTTACCCTTACTCTTTCTCATTCTTTATCCAATTTTCAAAGTCTACATACTTTATACAATTCCTATTAATCTACTTATCCTTCTATGTCCTCCATCTTATTCCATGATCCTCTTATTTCTTCATCAATTTAAATACTTTTTATATTCTTTTGGATATATTTTGTTCCCTCTAACCCATTCTTCTAGTGAATAGAATTCCATATATAGATATAGATTGAAATATTTTTTTCCAATCTGCTCTAGTTGTGAGGAAGGCTATGGTTCTTCCAGCACTATTATATGTTTTTTTTCATGCTCTACATTTACTATGAGCTGTTCTAGTTTGTGGAAGAAATCAGGAGAACTTTGAATTTTTGAATTACTATGCCATCTCCCCAGAATCCTCTCTACATATTGTGTATGGATAGGCATTACATGATAAGGGAGATTTAGTAACTTTTCAAACACTTAACAAGCACAAAAATTGGGGACCTGCTTACTAATGCTTACCAGAATAAATGGGCTGACTATTGGATAACAAAGAGCGAGTAGCGCTGAGGTATGTATCATCCACATGTTTATCAATTTAAAATACAACATACAGATTATACAAATGGGACTGAATGTATTAAACAAAACAAAGGTGGCCACTAGGAGCAGGATAGCTTTGGTTGCCCTCATTTCAGGACATATTTTTGTGGAGTTGTTCTTACTATGTATGTGATTAACATTTCTCCTGTGTCTATATAGGATTAAGACCATATGGACACTAGAAGCAGTCATGAGACCTGCAAAGAAAGCATCATGGACAAATATTATAATTTGAAATTTTATATGATTATTATTATACACGTCTAGATTTCCATACCCAGTCCTGCATCCATCTTTACTGACTGTGCTGTTCTTTGGACCATCATGGAGTAGAAATATATGCATATGAAATAGTAGATGGAAGATCCAGCATAGAACAATGCATCTAATGATGGTCTTTGGTGCTTTAATTTTCAGCTGTGCCCATAATGATTTGTTGGGACTAATAGTAATGGCCTGGAAGACACTCAAGAGGCAGGTGCTGTTTAAGGAGAGACCCCGGGTTAGTACCTGCATATATGTAATGATTTTAATCCCAGTCCTGTCCAGGACACATTTTACCTTCCAAAGCCTTGTTATGGTAGGTAGTCCTCTAAAGAGAAGTACCATGGCATTGGAAAAGGCTAACTGGATGATAATTATATTTTTGGGTCTTACTGTATGAGCAGTCAGGAAATTAAAGCTGTTTAGGATGAGGAGAGTTAAGTTCCCCAGGAATCCAATTCCGGTTAGTTGCAGGTAGGCTATCCCCAGAATGTCATCCAAGGTCAGCATTCTTTACCTCAGGAGGATGACTTGCTGCCAAACTCAAGGCAACCTATATGCAAAAATATGAAAATATGCTTGTGACATACTGTGATTTGCCCACTGAAATTCCATGATTTCCAGTATGAACATGCAGTCTAAATGATTTCCAGAGTGATAAGATTTACCCAAAAAATCATCAACAACAAGAAGGAGAATAAGAATCTCAACCCTTGCTGTCTAACTCTGGCATATTTTTTTCCAACTCAATTTGATGCTGCTTGGATAATATTGTTGTTCCTGGAGGGCAGAGCACGTCATCAGCCCCATACAAAGCATTATTTTTAATGTAAGAAGGAACTAAATCACATGTGTTATTGAACTCAACTAGCATCAGGGAGCATGCTGAGGTAGGGAAAAATACCTTGAGACCATCTTATTTAGGAGGAAGAAATGAAGATTCAAAGAACTCTCAGTTTACACATCAGTGCTGATTTCTGAAATGGCAGACTTTGCATTTTGGGACATGGAGAGCAGAGAACTCATTCTCAGTCAGTGCTATTTGCAATATTTTATTTTGTCCCATTATTTCAATGGAGAGAAGCATATTGGGCTACATTAAGGAAAGGTAATGGATCAGGGCAGGGAACAGGTGAGAACAGGAGCCAGGGGTCTTTATTGTCGTAGTGCTTTCCCAATCCAGTGAGAAATTGCAAATTCTGAACATGCCAGGTTAAGTCATTAGACAGGAGGCAATTCCTGTGCTCATTAACAGATCTAGGCTTATATGCCAAACATGCCATTCCTCAAGGCAGAGGCAGAAGAAGCAACACTATCTCCTTCCCATCTTCTTCCAATGTAAACAATACCTGCCATATATGTGCCTATGGATACTTTTTGGACAAAATATTTCAGCATCAGAATTTCTTGTCTATTAATTTCATGCTGATCTATACCTTTGACTCCCTTAAGGTTAACAATTCTTAAGCCATTGTCACAACCCCATTTGGGGCCTGGTAACTGAGCAGGTTCAATGCCAGTTCTAGATGGCATTTGACACCTTATTCCTTTTCCTTGTGATGGGAAGTGTTATTTTTTGGGTTACTGCATAAAGATTCAGAAATATTAGTTTGATTTTCCTTGAATCTCTCAGTCTCTTACACTTTTCTTTATAACTATGTCTTGGCTTGCCCAGATTCCTTTAGTTCTTAGCCAAAGTCTTATGTTTTAGAAGAAGCTTCTGCCAGTTAGCCATTTTCTAAACATCTCTTTTATGTATATCTTATGCCTCCTTCTCTGTCCTATCTCTCTCTCTGTGTCTCTGTCTCTTTCTCTCTTTCTGTCTCTTGCCTGCTTTTGCAGTTTTTTGCATGTTGGGAATCCCCATAGTCTTTGAACTTCTTGAAGCAGGCAGTGCTTTTGCCTTTCTTTACCTCCTCTCACTCACCACTGGGTCTGGACCATTGCTATGTGCCTACTTTGGTTTTTGAGTATCTGACTTTCATTTAGCTCATTCAGTAGAATCTTAAGCTAAGCTGCAAGCATGCAATCATTGATTCTATCCTGTTGTACAGAGCTCTATCTCAGGTACTAAGGCACAGTCACTTACCAGGTTGGTCTCTGTCAATACAGCAGAAAGTAGAACAGCAGCAATCTGTGTCGAAGCAGGAAAATATGTCTGTATGACTGTGTGGCTCATATATAGGGGATGGTCAGAGTTGCAGTTTTTATGCTGGCTGTGTCTGAGCTCATCTCCCCATTAGGGCTGCAATTATCATGTCATCTGCAGAGAAATGGTACTGTTTGCCTGGGTTAACTGGGACCCATTTTTAGAAAATGAACTTTTATCCCAAGTGTTTACATTATCTAGAGTATTGATTGCTTAAAGTTTCTAGTGTAGCATCAATGAGCAGGTGGGGAGAAGGGAAGCAATGAAGGCCTGTCAAGTGACTCACAGGAAGATGCAATAAGAACATGTGAGCCAGAGCATTGTGCACCTAATTGATCTTCAGCTCTGGTTATAGATAAGTCTCTCTTGTATAATTGATACCCTTGGGTCTGTCTTTTAAGAATGTCCCAATAAGCTCCCTATTTTGTATTCTGTCTTATTGAAAAGAAATTAAAAGTCTAGTGTAGCCCCAGAAAAAATGAGGGCTAATTCCACATTAGGAACTGATGATCACCTCTGGTCAAGATCACCTCAACTTCTATCTTCTACACAAAAGGAGGATCAACACTTGGAACAAAACTCTTGGAATATCCTGTGGTTTGCGGTGTTGGGTCAGAACATCATACTTCTTTTCCCAACTTCTTTCCCTATGTAAGCAGACTTGAACTTCTACATATTTTCCCCCTCTTGTCTGCTCTTATTGGGAAAGAAGTTTGGAAAAGAAGTGTGATGTTCTTACCCACCCCCTTAATCCACAGGGTATTTCATTAGTTTTGTTCCAAGTGTTGGTCCTTATTTTCTGGAGATAGAAGACCTAACTTCTTAATTCTAGAATTTCTTTAATTACCAATGGCTACTTTTCTTCCCCACCTCACCACATAATGAGCCTGACCTGCATTTTGGAATGATAAATAAATACTTGTCTTCCACATACAAGAACAGTGACATTCTTTGCTGATCTAAGTTTCTCATATGCTATTTCTCCTTGCCTCATATTCCTCCTCAATCAAATGTATGAAGCCGTACAATGTACCAGACATTGTGTTCACATATTTTGATAACAAATGAAAAGAAAGTGAAAATTACTATTCTCAAATATTTTCCAATTTTTTTTTGATAAAGTATGATAGTTTATATATATATATATATATGTATCTATCTATCTATCTATATATATATATATATACATTTCTTTGTATATATGTATATGTAAAACAATTACAAAATACTTTTATGTTTTCTTTTGTTTTCTTTTATTTTAAACACATTTCTTTATGAATGATGTTGGGAGTGAAAAATTAGAACAATATGGAAGAAAACCATGAAAGTGATACAAAAAAAAAATACCCAGAAAAAAGAATTGAACATAGGATGATTTGATTTACATTCATATTCTGAGAGGGGAAGTTTGAGGTTTTCCAGTAATATGATTTTGTTGTCTATTTCTCCATGTAATATCTTCCCTAGATATCCGAATGCTCTACCACTTGGTGCATATACATTTAATATCATTAATTCTTCATTGTTTCATGAATCCTTTATCAAGATGTACTTTCCTTTCTTATCTCTTTTAGTTATTTCTATTTTTATTTTTTCTTTGAGATCAGAGTTCTCAGTGCTTTTTTTTTTTTACTTCTGTTGAAGTACTATAATAAATAAATTCTATTTCATCCTTTTAGCCTTACTCTGTATCTCTGTCAAATGTATGTCTTCAAATGTGTTTTTTGTAAACATGTTCTAGCATTCTCTTTTTTAATCCACTCTAGTGCTTTTCAGTTTTATGAGAAAGTTAATCCCATTCACATTCACAATTGTGATTACTGGCTCTGTATTTCCCTTCATCCTATTCTTGTCTCTCTATATACTATTTTACTTTTTTTGGACCTTGTCCTTAGTAGCATTTTTGGAACCATCACATCCCTCCCTTATCTCCTATTGCCCTCCCCATTATTTGTGTGTGTGTGTGTGTGTGTGTGTGTATGTGTGTGTGTTTGTGTGTGTATACCTAGTCCCACCTACTACTTTTTCTTCTATTACTTTCCTTTTTTCTATTCTCCTATTTTCACTATTGCTTCTACCCTCTTTTTAGTGAAAGACCCTTTTCTTTCTTCTTTCTTCTTCTTCTTCATAGGGTTAGCTAAATGTCTATATCCAAGTGAATGATTAAGTTATTCTTTCTTAGAACCAAAAGTGATGAGATCAGTTTCGGACAATGCTCATCCCTTTCCCTTTTCCATTGATTTTTGTAGGTCTTTTCTGCCTCTTCATGGGCTGGAATTTGTCCCATTACACCTTCCCTGTCCTCTTTTAGTGCAGACCTTTTCCTTCCTTTAATATCTTTCTTTCATGTTGTCACATCAGAGTCCATTCAGAACTATACTTTCTGTCCATGTGATGCCACGCACTATCTGCTCTAGGAATAGATACAGTTCTCAAGAGTTACAGATCCCATTTTCTTACCTAGGAAAATACATAGTTTAAACTTTAAATTGTTGATTTATTTGTGTGTATGTGTGTGTGTATGTGTGTGTGTGTGTATGTGGTTGTGTTCTTAGTGCTTAACTATTCCCCTACAGCTCAGAAATCATTCTGGAATTAGAGATATGAAAAGATATGCCAAATATGTATTAATTTATTTTTTATTTTGATTTTCAGTGTTTTAAATACATGTAAAGATATTTTTCTTTTTTTTTTCTTTTTTAAAGTTTTTTTATTTATATAGCTTTTTTAATTTTTAATTTTTTTTACAAAATTTATGTATGGGTAATTTTTTTCAGCATTGACAATTTCCAGAAACCTTTTGTTCCAATTTCCCCCCTCCTTCGCACCACCCTTTCCCCCAGATGGCAGGTAGACCAATACATGTTAAATATGTTAAAATATATTTTAAATACAATATATGTCTACACGTCCATACAGTTGTTTTGCTGCACAACAAGACTCAGACTTTGAAATAATGTACAGTTAACCGGTGAAGGAAATCAAAAACTCAAGCAGACAAAAACAGAGGGATTGGAAATGCTATGTAATGGTTCACACTCATTTCCCAGAGTTTTGTTGCTGGGTATAGCTGGTTATGTGCATTATTGAACAAATAGAACTGATTTGGTTTATTTTATTGTTGAAGAGAGCCACATCCCTCAGAATTGATCATCATATAGTATTGTTGTTGAAGTATATAATGACCTCTTGGTCCTGCTCATTTATATTTTTAGATAAATTTCTATATCCAACTGAATTATCAAGCTTTTCCCTCTTAGCACCAAAAGTCATGGGATCAAGATTCAGACAATGCTCATCCCTTCCCTCTTTTCCATTGGTTCAAATAGGTCTTTTGTGCCTCTTCATGTGATCTGATTTGTCCCATTACACCTCCCATGTCCTCTTTTAGTACAGACCTTTTCTAATATATTCCTTTGATTTTGTCACATCAGAGTCCATTCAAAATTATACCTTCTGTCCATGTGATGTCCCGCACACTCTGTTCTAGGAATAGATACAGTTCTCAAGAGTTACAGATATCATTTTCTTACCTAGGGATGTAAATAATTTAAACTTTAAATTATTGATTTGTATATATATATATTATATATATATATATATATACATACATATAAATTATGTGTGTGTGTGTGTTGTTAGTGCTTACCATTCCCCTAAAGCTCAGAAATTATTCTGGAATTAGATATGTGGAGAGATATACCAAATATATACTAATTTTTTTTTCATTTTCAAATTTCCAAATACATGTAGAGATAATTTTCAACATTTGTTTTTAGAAGATTTAGAGTTCCAATTTTTTTCTCCTTTACCCTTCCCCAAGAGAGGAACTAATTTATTACAAGTTTGTATATGTATAATCATTTAAAACGTATTTCCATGGGAAAGAAAATCAGAACAAAAGAGAAAAAAATGAGAAACAACACAAAAGAAAAATTGTTAAAATAGGATAATTCAATCCTCATTCAGTCTTCATAGTTCTTTCTCTGATTGTAGATGGAATTTTCCCTCTAAATTTTTTTGAAATTGTGTTGGACTATTCTATTGCTCAGAAGACCCAAGTCCATCACAGTTCTTCATCACTCAATGTTTCTTTTGGTGTGTTCAATGTTTTCATTATTCTCCTGGCTTTATTAAGCATCATTTCATCTAAGTCTCTTCAAGCTTTTCAGAAATAATCTTAATCACCCATTTCTTATAAAACAATAACTGTCCATTACCTTTATCTATCATCATTTATTCAACCATTCTACAATTGATGGGTACGTATTGCTGTATTTCTGTACTTTATGCTGTATTTTCTTTTTTATTATAGCCTTTTATTTTCAAAACATATGCATGGATAATTTTTGACATTCACCTTTACAAAACCTGTGTTCAAACGTTTTCCCTCCTTCCCTTCTCTCCTTGAGTTGTCAAGTGATCCAATTTATGTTAATTTTTCTACACATATTTCCACAAATATGATGCTGCACAAGAAAAATCATATCCAAAAGGAAAAAATTGCTAAATAATTTTCTGGGTTATATGTCTTTAACTATTAAAAACCTTAAACCAATTGATAGTTTGACTGGTACTGAATAAATGTGAAATAAAACACTTTTCTGCAACTTCCAGGGAGAGATCCTTGAACAATTGACTCCACACAGCATGGCTTCATTCCCTTTTGTAAAAATGATGATTACTTCAAATTGCCATTTTGACTACATATCAAATAGAAGGATTTTCAAACTACTTAGGTTTGGGTCTCTCTGTACACAAGTGAACATCTCTGAGCTGGGCATTCCTAGCATTGTTTTTTAGAAGTTCAGAATTCTTACAACCTTCATACTCTATTGAATGGCTATCTTTTCTTCACCTGTGAAAATATCATACAATCTTTGAAGACACAGCAACACTGAGTGTTGGGAACACATCACTTAAATCAGAAACTATGCTTTCAAAGGGAAGAGACGTTTGTGATTTCTGATCATCTCAGCAGTATTCATTTATTCTCTGGTTCTTAGAACTGTGAATTTCTCCTCCATTACTCCTCCTCCCTCTCTTCATCCATCCTTTTTCCCCAACTTTGCTTTCTGTATTATCATGTGCTCATGAAAAGAGCTGGATGAAATTGAGATACCATGATCACTATGGAAACTTTTGTTCTGTTATCTCAGCTGTAGCCTTCATAATTAAAAGGCAAATATTTTATGCTTTCTGAATCCATTTACTCTCTTTCTCACCAGTGCCTCCGAGGAATTTTTAAGAATTTTCTGAAATGTCTCAAACAACCAAATTCTCCTATCTTCCTAGTCAAGCATCTTGGTGCTTAAAAAATGGAGGCTATTTGTGGAGAGTGTTTTTTCCCTGCTTCCTCTAATCTGATTTTATTCATACTTGGGCCATCATATTCTCTCTCTTCACTCCAGTTCTCTCTTAAAATTTTATTTATTTGAAAGTTAAATTCTAAACAAAAAAGAAAAATACAGAAAAAAAGCAATAAATTTTCATGTGCATGGCAGACCATAAAACAAGTTTCAAAATATGAAAAATAAGCTTCATTTTGAAGAAAATATGTAACATATAGTACATATTATGTTCAGATTTATTCATTTTTCCTTTGCTTCCTTTTAAGTTTTCTTTGTTCTCTGCTGTGCACCTTTTGAATTTCTCTATTTTCCCTTCCTTCTTCCTCTGCCTTCAGAAGACTTCAATAAAATGTAGACATGTTTATATATACATATGCTACATATATACACATATATAGATATCTGTAATTGTCATATATATATGTATATATATATATATATATATATACACACACACACACACACACAATCATATACATCAATAGGAGGTGTTTCTATGCTTATTTATTCTCTCTTTTCTTGAAGTTGGATCATCATACTTTATAAGTACGAGTTTTCCCATATTTTCCTAGATCCACCAATTTATTATCATTTCCTCCAACAAAGCTATATTCCAAAACTATCCAATGTAGTTCTTTTACATAGTCTAAAGCAATACTGAGCAATCGTTTAGAGCAGTACTCTGATTATGCTTTAACTTTGTCTGAGATCAATGATCATTTACCCTTGCTTTTTTCCTAATAAATTGTACTCTTAAACATTATTTTTGTTTGTTTGTGTCTCTTACTTCATATCATTCCCAATTCCTCTCCTTTTAACCACTATCTTGATTTCTTATATGTTATCTTATATCACTCACTGTTTCCCTTTGTCTTTATCAAATTTCTGTTAATCTATACAACTATCTATACTATTTCATTCACTGTTACCATATTCCCTCTCCTCTATAAAGTTACACAAAAAATTACACATTTTAGATACAAAACACACACTCATACACACACACACACACACCACCACACACAGAGACAGACAGGATATATTCTGTCTTTAACTTATTCCTGCTGGGAATGTATCAGCCCTCCTCCCTTACCTAATTACTCAGTAACATCTCTTCTAGCACCTCCTTCATATAACATAAGTACTTAAAAAAACTTTTTCCTAAATTCCTTTTAGAAATACATCCCATGTAACCCATTATTCAAGCTTAACTCCTTTCTAAGAAGCCATGTGTATGTTTGTCTATATGAATGTGTGTATTTATAGGTATATACATTCAGGTGTGCATATTTATGTACATAGATCTGTGTGCATATATATATATATATATATATTCATGTGCCCAATATGGGAAATTTCTTTTGATAATCTATTTTTTTAATAATTGGTCTTGTTTGTCTTAGTTCTCAGTTCAGGTGTGAATGGATTGGAGTGGGTGAATGGGAACCTTGATTGTGGCCAATTGAAACAGAAAAAATATTTTCTAAGTTCAAAAGGGGTACTTAAAGAATATGCCGCAGTTTTATTTCAGTTGTATCTAGTTCCTGGATTGTCTCTTTTGGACATGATCAGGTTTTTTGGGAACCACACAATAACTGAGCTCTGTATAGTCTTTTACTTCTTACCAGATTTCGGGTTATGGGACAGCAGGAGATGAATCTTATGTGAACTTTGTATGCTCCTATCTCCTGTCAGTGTCTCCATACTCAGGAGAGGCTTAACTGTGGTGACCATTTTTAGGTGATGAATGATGACTATTCCACGAGAGCTAGGGGCCTTTCCCTGTACAATTATTTCCCATTGCAAGTTTGGCTTCTGTACTTTTTTGTTCTGATTCTTAAACACTGAGGATCTAGCTTGATAACTGTTACTAAAATATTTAAGATCCTTATTTCCTATGATTAGAGACCCCCAAACTTTAGACTTGTCAGGAAGTAATTTTTACATACATTGGATGACAATATAACAAGGAAAATCCTGATATACAGCAGTTTTACTATTGAACCTCTCAGCCAGTCACTCTCCTGATTTGGAGGCTCCTTTCTAGCCAGGGAATATTAAGGAGATGGCCTTCTCTCCTCCCCAAGTAGAAAGAATGGGGTGTCTGTCATAGATTTCTGGGTTGTCTGGAGTCTCAGGGACAGAATCTTTGCCATATGCACAGCAGAATAAAGAAGATTCAAATTTTGAAGCAATTAATATAATTTGAAGAAAGCTTATGTAATAAATATTTATATAATAAACATAATGAATGTATTATATTGAGAGGGATCATCTTTTCTTTGCTACATTGTAGGTTTTTCTGCTCTTTGTGCATTTTTATTTTTCTTCTTCTCTCCAAGCTTTTCTGCCCCTCCATGTCCCCCAAGTGATTTACAATTAAGCAAAGATATATTCATATATATACATATATATATACACACATACATTAATATATATATATATGCATATATATGTATATATATATATATGTATATATATACATACATACATATACGTATACACACACACATATATATAGACACATACAGGTACACATCTGTATCAATAGCTCCCCATACTCATAGACATAAATGCATTCGTAGACATTTCTGTGATGCCATTCTAAGCTCATCTCTCCAGTTTTTCTGAACAGGATTAAAATCATCATTTATAAATCCAACACTTTCCATTTTTTCTAAATCTACCAAAACCTCATTTCCTAAAATGTAGCCTTATATTATCTAGTTATTTTAAGCAATCTAAAACAATATTGGTCAATATAGTTGATCTATAGCATAAGTTCCTGATTTTTCTCTTTTGAATAAACCTATTTTAGCTTTATCTGTCACTGAAATTAATGCTTACTATCCTCACTTTTTGGTAATAAATTCGGCTCACCATCTTTATGTTTGTTTGCATCTCTTATTTTCTTTCATTACTGACTCCTCTGCTTTATTTCTACCAGCTATTTTGCCTTGGTATTACTTGAACAATCTCCCCTCTAAGGTTCATTCCCTTTTCCTCTTACCCCTACTCTGTTCCTCATTCTTTATCCAATTTCCATAGTCTATATACTTTATACCATTCCCATTAATTTACTTATTCTTCTATGCCTTCCATCCTATTCCATGCTCCTCTTATTTCTTTATCAATTTAATTACTTTTTTATATTCTTCTGGATGTATTTTGTTTCCTCAACCCATTCTCTCCATGAATAGAATTCCAGTACTACTAGCTCTCTTCCCCACATAATTCCTCTGGGTCAGAGGAGTTTACAATTCATACTGACCAAATATCCACTCATATATATATATATTTTTTTTTTTTTCAATCTGCTCTAGTTTTGAGGAGGCACACAGTTCTGCCCCCAGTCTTGTTTGTTTGTTTGTTTGTTTGTTTTCTGGCTCTACATTTACTGTGAGCTACTCTAGTTTCTGGAAGAAATCAGGAGAACTTGGAATTTTTTGAGCTACTGTGCCATCTTCCCAGAATCCTCTCTCTATATTTTATATGGATAGGCATTAGAAGATAAGGGAGATTCAGTAACTTTTCAAACTATTTACAAGCACAGATATAGGGGACTTGCTTATTGATGCTGACCAGAATAAATGGGCTGATTGTTGGATAACAAAGAGAGAGAAGGGCTGAAGTATGTATCATCCACAAGTTTATGGATTTAAAATACAACATACAGAATATACAAATAGGACTGAATATATTAAAGAAAAAAAAGGTGGTGACTAGAAGCAGGATAGCTTGGGTTGCCCTCGTTTCAGGGGATACTTTTGTGGAGCTGCTCTTTTTATGTATATGATTGACATTTCTCTTGTGTCTGTACAGGATTAAGACCATATGGACACTAGAAGCAGTCATGAGACCTGCAAAGAAAGTATCACGAACCCATGGTATGATTTCAAATTTTATATGATTATTATTATACACGTCTAGAGCTCTATACCCAGTGCTGCATCCATCTTTACTGACTGTGCTGTTCTTTGGACTATCATGACGTAGAAATAGAAGCATATGGAATAGTAGATGGAAGATCCAGCATAGAACAGTGAATCTAATGATGCACTTTTGTGCTTTAATTTTCACCTGTGCCCATAAGGAGTTGTTGGGACTAATAGTAATGGCCTGGTAGACACTCAAGAGGCAGGTGATGTTTAGGGAGAGACCCCGGGTTAGTGTCTGCATATATGTAATGATTTTAATCCCAGTCCTGTCCAGGACACATTTTACCTTCCAAAGCCTTGTTATGGTAGGTATTCCCATAAAGAGAAGTACCATGGCATTGGAGAAGGCTAACTGGATGATAATTACATTTTTGGGTCTTACTGTATGAGCAGTCAGGAAATTAAAGCTGTTTAGGATGAGGAGAGTTAAGTTCCCCAGGAATCCAATTCCAGTTAGTTGCAGGTATACAATCCCCAGAATTTCATCCAAGGTCAGCATTCTTTACCTCATGAAGATGATTTGCTTTCAATGTCAGGAAGACCTATGGGTAAAAACATGAAAATATGCTTTTTTCATGGTATTATTTTCCCACTCAAATTCCATGATTTCCAGTATGAATATGCAAAATGAATTATTTCCAGAGTGATAAGATTTGCCCAAGGAATCATGAACAAACAGAAGGAGCACAAGAATCTCAACCCTTGCTGTCCAACTCTGAAGTCTTTTTTCCAGCTCAATTTGATGCTGCTTAGATAATATTGTTGTTCCTGGAGGGCAGAGAACTTCTTCAGCCCCATATACAGAACATTGTTTTCAATATAAGAAGAAATTATATCACATGTATTATTAAACTCAACCAGGATCAGGGAGCATGCTGAGGTAGGGGAAAAACTTTGGGATCATCTTATTTAGGAGGCAGAAATGAAGATGCAAAGAACTCTCAGTTTGCACATCAGTGCTGTTTTCTGAAATGGCAGACTCTGCATTTGGGAACAGGGACAGGGGAGCTTGTATTCTCAATAAGTGGTATTTGCATCAGTTTATTTTCCTCCCATTCTTTCAATATAGAGAAGCATGTTGGGCCACATTAAGGAAAGGTAATGGATCAGGACAGGAAAAATGTGAGAACAGAAGCCAAGGGTCTTTATTCTCATGCTCCTTTCATAATCCAGTAAGAAATTATAGACGCTGAACATGCAATGTTGTTATGAGACAGGAGGCAATTCCTGTGCTCCTTAACAGATCTAGGCTTGTATGCCAAACATACTATTTTTCAAGACAGTGATAGACTAAGTTTAACTATCTCCTTCCCATCTTCTTCCAATGTAACCAATATCTGCCATATATGTGCCTAAAGATACTTTTTGGATAAAATATTTCAGCATCAGAATTTCTTGTCTATTAATTTCATACCGATCTATACCTTTGACTCTGTTAAGGTTAATGGTTCTTAAACAATTGCCAAAACCCCATTTTGTTCCTGGTAGCTGAATGTGGGGGGGTCATGAACTTATGAATTGTTATCAGTAAATGTCGGATTTTATACTTAATTTTTATATCTTCATATATGGATTAGCAACAAAATTTCTCAGGTGAAAGGTTAAAAGAGGGAAACATTTAAGAAGCCCTACCTTAAGTGAAGCCCAGAGCAGGAAGAGTTGAGAAATATTCAGTCAGGACTGGAGCAGGTTCAATGCCAGATCTAGATGTTATTTGACACCTAATTCCTTTTCCTTGTGATGGGAAGTGTTATTTTTTGGGTTACTGAAAAAAAGATATAGGGATATTAGTTTGATTTTCTTTGAATCATTCAGTCTCTTACACTTTTCCTTATAACTATGTCCTGGCTTGCCCAGCTTCCTTCAGATCTTAGCCAAAGTCTTATATTTTTGAAGAAGCTTCTGACAGTTAGCCATTTTCTAAACATCTTCTCTTTTATGTATATATAATGCCTCCTTCTCTGTCCTTATCTCTCGTGTCTCTGTCTTTTTCTCTCTTTTTGCCTCTCCCACTCTCTGTCCTTCCCTGCGTTTGCAGTTTTTTGCACGTTGGGGATCCCTGTAGTCTTTGAACTTCTTGAAGCAGGCAGTGCTTTTGCCTTTCTTTACCTCCTCTCACTCACCACTGGGTCTGGACCATTGCTACTTTGCTTGAGTGGCTGACTTTCACTTAGCTCATGCAGTAAGATCTTATGCAAAGCTCTAAGCAGCTAATTATTGATTCTTTCCTGTTATAGAGATCTCTATCTCAGGTACTAAGGCACAATCACTTACCAGGTCGGTCTCTGTCAATACAGCAACAAGTAGAACAGCAGCAATCTGTGTTGAAGCAGCAAAATATGCCTGTGTGACCGGGTGGGTCCTATATAGGGGATGGTCAGGAATGCAGTTTTTATGCTGGCTGTGTCTGAGCTCATCTCTCCATTAGGGCTGCAATTATCATGTCATCTGCAGAGAAATGGTACTATTTGCCTGGGTTAACTGGGACCCATTTATTAGAAATTAACTTTTATCCCAAGTGTTTACATTATCTAGAGTGTTGATGGTTAAAGTGTAGCATCAATGAGCACGTGGGGAGAAGGGAAGCAATGAAGGCTTGTCAAGTGACTCACAGGAAGATGCAATAAGAACATGTGAGCCAGAGGATTGTGCACCCAATTGATGTACTACTGTGGTTGTAGATCAGTCTCTCTTGTATAATTGATACCATTGCGTCTGTCTTATAGGACTGTCCCAATAAGCTCACTATTTTGTATTCTGTCTAATTGAAAAGAAATTAAAAGTCAAGTGTAGCCCTAGAAAAAAGGAGGGCTAATTCCACATTAGGAACTGATGATCACCTCTGGTCAAAATTACCTCAACTTCCATCTATTACAGAAAAGGAGGATCAACTCTTGGAACAAAACTCATGAAATGTGCTGTGGTTTGAGGGGGTTGGATCAGAATATCATGCTTCTTTTTTCAACTTCTTTCCCTATGTGAGCAGACTTAAATTTCTATGTATTTTCCCCCTCTAGGCTGCTCTTATTGGGAAAGAAGTTTGGAAAAGAAGTGTGATGTTCTAACCCACCCCCCTCAATCCACAGGATATTTCATGCGTTTTGTTCCAAGTGTTGTTCCTCCTTTTCTGTAGGGAATAGAAGACCTAACTTCTTAATTGTACAATTTCTTTACTTACCAATGGCTACTTTTCTTCCCTACCTCACCAAGTAATGAGCCTGACCTGCATTTTTGGAATGATAAATAAGTGCTTGTCTTCCATGTACAGTAACAGTGATATTCCTTGCTGATCTAAGTTTCTCATATGCTATTTCTCCTTGCCTCATATTCCTCCACAAGTAAATATATTATGTCCCTCATATACCAAAAATTGGGTTCACATATCATGGTAAGAAACGAAAAGAAAATAAAAATTCCTGTCCTCAAATACTTTCCATATTTTTGGTAAAGTATGAGACTATATATATATATATATATATATATATATATATATGTGTGTGTGTGTGTGTGTGTGTGTGTGTGTGTATTTACATTTGTGTGTATATATGTGTATATAAAACAATTACAAAATACTTTTCTGTTTTGTTTTTTTTATTTTAAATACATTGCTTCATGAATGACATTGGGAGAGAAAAATTAGAACAATATCAAGGAAAACCATGAAAGAGATTAAAAAAACAGAAAAAAAGTGAACATAGTATGTGCTGATTTACATTCATGTTCCTTATTTCTTTTTCTGGGTTCAGATGGCATTTTCTGAATTGCTTTGAATCACTAAACCACTGAGAATACAGAAGTCTTTCATAGTGGATATTTGCACGTTCTTGCGTTTATTGGATATAATGTAATCTTGGTTCTGCTTTTTTCACTCAGCATTATTTTGTGTAAGTTCTTCTAGGCTTTCTTACATTATCTTGATCATAACTTTGTATAGAATAATACTTTTCCAATACTTACATGTATCACAAGTTGAACAGTCATTTTTGAATGGATAGGTTTCTACTTGTTTTCCCATTCTTTGCTACAAAACAACAAACAAACAAAAAAACAAAAACAAAGAGCTGCTACAAACATTTTTGCATGTGTGAGTCCTTTCCTCTCCTTTATGATTTCCTTGAGTACTTATCTAGTAATGGAACTACTGAGTGAAAGGGTATACCCATTTTTATATCCCTTTGGGCATAATTCCAAATTGCTCTCCAAAATGGTTGAATCACTTCATAACTCCACTAACAATTCATTAGTGATCCAGTTTTCCTATATCCCCTCCAACATTTACCATTATCTTTTTCTGTTATCTTAGTCTACCTGAGAGGTAGGAGGAGGTACTTTGGAGTTGTTTTGCTATGCTTTTTAGAGAAAAACAATAAATTAACACTGGTTTAGAGCATTTCTTTTCATATGAGTATAGAGGGCTTTAATTTTGTCATTTGAAAATTGTCTGTTCATATCCTCTGACCATTTGTCCATTGTGGAATTACTTTTATTCTGAAAAAAAAAATTAATAGAGTTCTTTATATATTTTATAAATGATCTCTTTTCAGAAACACTAGCTGTAAGTATTTTCCCCACCTCTCTACTTACCTTTTAATTTTATTGTTGTTTGGTTTTGTCTGTGCATTTTTTAATTTAATATAATCAAAGTTGCCCATTTTGTCTTTAATAATGTTCTCTATTTCTTAATTTTCATAAATTTGGTCCTTCTTCAAAGATCTAATAGGTAAATTATCTCTTATTCTCCTAATTTGTTTAAGGTAACATCATTTATACCCAAATCATGTACCCATATTGACCTTATTTTGGTGTGGGGTGTACAGTGTAGGTCTATGCTGAGTATCTGATATATTATTTTCTAGTTTTCCCAGCAAATTTTGTCAAATAGTGAGTTCTTATTATAGAAACTAGAGTTTGAGGGTTTATCAAATACTTAATTCCCATAAGCTTTTATTATTGTGCCTTGTCTATATCATCTCTACTTTTTATCCATTACTGTATTTCTTAGCCAATACTAAAAGGTTTTGATGGTGTTGTTGTATGATGTGGTTTTAGGTTTGGTTCTTCATATATTTTTTTTCATTAATTCCCTTAATACACTTGCTCTTCCAGAAGAATTTTGTTAATGTTTTTTGTATTTGGAAAATAATGTTTTGGCAGTTTAATGCATATTGTAGTGAACAAGTCAATTGATTTAGGTACATTTGTCATTTCTATAATATTAGCTCAGCTTACAAATGTGCTATTTATATTTTTCCAGTTTTTTGGTTCTGACTTTACTTGCATGAAAAGTTTTCCAATTATGTTCACATAGTTGTTAGTTTGTATTGACAGATAGACACCCACATATCATATTTTGTGAATATTAATTTTAAGTGGAATTTCTCTTGTATCTCTAGCTGGTAGTCTTTGTCAGTAATATATAGAAAAGTTGATGATTTGTGTGTTTATTTTATATCCTGCAACTCTGCTAAAGCTGTGAATTGTTACCTTTAGTTTTTTGGATGGTGTTATAGGATTCCAAACCAAAAGTTTACCTATTTTGTTGATTTTTTTGAAAAATAAAATCAACTTTTAGTTTCATTTATTAATTCTATAGTTTCCTTAGTTTTAGTTTTATTAATTTAGCATTGGAGTTTCAGAATTTCTAATTTGGTATTTAATTGGGGAGATTTAATTTGTTCTTTTTCTAGAGTTTTTAGTCTCATACCTTATTCTTTGATCTCTTTATGTTTTATAACTAATTATCAATATACAATTTCCTCAAAAATTGCTTTGGCTGCATCCCATAGTTTTTCGTATGTTGTCTTGTTATTGTTATTGTCTTGGATGAAATTGAGTAATGTTTTGTGATTTGTTGTGTAACCCATCATTATTTAGAATTAGATTATTTACTTTCCAATCGGTGTTTAGTCTACCTTTCTCTGCCCCTTTATTGAACATAAGTTTCATTGTGTTGTGGTCAGAAAAGCAAACATTTTCTATTTCCTCCTTTTGAGGTTTATATGTCCTAATACATGGAGCATCATGGACTTAACACAATGTCAATTTTTTGTAGGTGCCATTTTGTGCTAAGAAAAAACGTGAATTCCTTTTATGACTCTATTCAATTTTCTCTATAGCTCTATCACATCTAGGTTTTCTAACACCCTATTAATGTGCCTGGTTTCTTTCTTATTCTTTATTTTGTGGTTAGATTTGTATGATTCTGGCAGGGGAACTTTGAGGTTTTCTAGTAATATAATTTTGTTGTTTATTTCTTCATGTAATATCTTCTCTAGATATCTGAATGCTCTACCACTTGGTGACTATACACTTAATATCATTAATTCTTCATTTTTTCATAAATCCTTTATCAAGATGTACTTTCCTTTCTTATATTTTTTAGTTATTTATATTTTTATTTTTTCTTTATCTGAGATCAGAGTTCCTAGTGCTGATTTTTAAAAAAATTATGTTGAAGTACAATAAAAATTCTATTTCATCTTTACTCTGTATCTCTCTGTCAAATGTGTTTCTTCCAATGAGTTTTTGTAAACATGTTGTAGCATTCTCTTTTTTAATCCTCTCTAGTGTGTCTTCAGTTTTATGAGAAAGTTAATCCCATTCACATTCATAGTTGTGATTACCAACTCTGTATTTTCCTTCATCGTGTTTTTGCCTCTCTATATAGCGTTTTTCTTTCTTTAGACCCTGTCTTTAGTAGCATTTTTGGAATCATCACATCACTTTCTTATCTCCTATCTCCATCCCCATTATTTGTGTGTGTGTGTGTGAGTGTGTGTGTGTTTGTGTGTGTGTGTGTGTTTTACCTAATCCCACCTTTTATTTTTTCTTCTATTACTCTCCTTTCTTTTCTCCTTTTTTTTTTTTACTATTGCTTCTACCTTTTCTTCAATGAAATCCCCTTTTCTTCATTCCTTCCCTCCTTCTTTATAGGGTTAGATAAATTTCTATATCCAAGTGAATGAGTAAGTTATTCCCTCTTAGAACCAAAAGGGATGAGATCAAGTTTCAGACAATGCTCATCCTTTCCCTCTTTCCCATTTGTTTTAATAGGTCTTTTGTGCTTTTTCATGTGATCAAATTTGTCCCGTTACACCTCCCCTGTCCTCTTTTAGTAGAGACCTTTTCCATCCTTTAATATCTTTCTTTGATGTTGTCACATCAGAGTCCATTCAGAACTTTACCTTCTGTCCATGTGACATCCTGAACTGTCTGGTTTAGGAATAGATACAGTTCTCAAGGGTTACAGATCCCATTGTCTTACCTTGGGGTGTAAATAGTTTAACCTTTAAATTGTTGAGTAATATATATATATATATATATATATATATACACATAAGTTTGTTTGTGTGGTTGTGTGATTAGTGTTTAACTATTCCCCAAAAGCTCAGAAATCATTCTGTCATTAGAGATATGAAAAGATATGCCAAACATTTTTAACTCATTTTTAAAATTCATTTTCAATTTGCCAAATACATGTAGAGATTTTTCTTTTTTTTTCTCTTTAATTTTTTTAAATTTATATTGCTTTTTATTTACAAAATTTATGCATGGATAATTTTTTTCAGCATTGACATTTGCCAGAAACCTTTTGTTCCAATTTTTCCTTCCCACTATCCTTTCCCCCAGATGGCAGGTAGACCAATACATGTTAAATATGTTAAAGTATATTTTAAATACAATATATGTATACATGCCCATAAACTTATTTTGCTGTACAAGAAGAATCAAACTTTGAAATGATGTACAATTAACCTGTGAAGGAAATCAAAAATGCAAGCGGACAAAAAGAGAGGGATTGGAAATGCTAATTAGTGGTTCACACTCATTTCCCAGAGTTTTGTTCCTGGGTATACCTGGTTCTGTTCATTATTGAACAAATGGAACTGATTTGGTTCATCTCATTGTTGAAGATGGCCATGTTCATTGGAACTGATCATCCTACTGTATATTTGTTGAAATATATAATGATTTCCTGGTCTTGCTCATTTATATATTTAGATATCTTAGTTGGATATAGAAATTTATTCCCTTTTAAAATCAAAAGTGATGAGATCAAGCTTCAGACAATGCTGATCCTAAGCTCAGAAATTTTGGAACTGGAGATGTGGAGAGATATAACAAATATGTGCTAACAATATTTTTTTTTCATTTTCAATTTTCCAAATACATGTAGAGATAGTTTTCAACATTCAATTTTAGAAGATTTGGAGTTCCAATTTTTTTCTTCTTTCCCCCTGCCCAAGAGAGCAACTAATTTTTTACAGGTTTGTATATGTATAATCATTTTAAAGATATTTCCATGGGAAATAAAATCAGAACAAAAGAGAAAAACTATGAGAAACAAAACAAAAGAAAAACATTAAAATAAGATACTTCCATCCTCATTCAGTCTTCATAGTTCTTTCTCTGATTGCAGATGGAATTTTCCATCCAAAATGTTTTTGCAATCGTCTTGGACTATTGTGTTGCTGAGAAGAGCCACGTTCCTCACAGTTCTTCATCACTCAATGTTTCTTTTGCTGTATTCAATGTTTTCATGATTCTATTGACTTTATTAAGCATCAGTTCAACTAAGTCTTTTCAAACTTTTCTGAAACCATCCTAATCATCATTTCTTATAAAACAATAGCTTTCCATTACCTTCATCTATCATCATTTATTCAGCCATTCCCCAATTGATGGGTACGTCTTGCTGTATTTCTATCCTCTCTTTTTACATCTCTTTCCTTTTTTATTATACCCTTTTATTTTCAAAATATATGCATGGATAACTTTTGACATTCAGGACTACAAAACCTTGTGTTCAAATACTTTCTCTCTTTCCCCTCTCTCCCCGAGTGGGCAAGTGATCCAATATATGTTAAACATGGACAATTTTTCTACACATATTTCCACAAATATGTTGCAGCACAAGAAAAATCAGATCCAAAAGGAAAAAATTGCTAGCTAATTTTCTTAAATGGGGTTGAATAACTTCAGCTATTTAAAAACCTTAATCAGAATGATAGTTTGTCTGGTACTCAGTACATGTGAAATAAAACACTTTTCTGCAATGTCTAGGGAGACATCCTTGAAGACTCCACATAGGATGGCTCTTTTCATTTTGATAAAAATGATGATTACTTCCAATTGCCATTTTAATCAAATGGCTTTGCATAATATTTAGGTTTGGGTATCTCTCTTTACACAAGTAAACATCTCTGAGCTAGCCATTCCTAGTATTGTTTTTGAGATGTTCAGAATTCTCACAATCTTCATACTCTATTGCATGGCCATCTTTTCCTCACCTGTTAAAATATCATCCAACCTTTGAAAACACAGCCACATTGAGTGTTGAGAACACATCACTTAGATCGAGAACTATGCTTTCAAAGGGAAGAGACGTTCGTGATTTCTGATCATGTCAGCATTATGAACATATTCTCTGCTTCTTAGAACTGTGAATTTCTCCTCCATTACTTCTCCTCCTTCTCTTCATCCATCCTTTACCCCAACTTTGCTTTCTGTATTATCATGTGCTCATGAAAAGAGCTGGGTGAAATTGAGATACCATGATAACTGACTTTAATGCAAATTTTGTTCTGTTATCTCAGTTGTAGCCTTCAAAACTAAAAGGCAAATATTTCATGCTTTCTGAATCCACTTACTCTTTCGTTCTCACCAGTGCCTCTGACAAATCTTTAAGAATTTTCTGAAATGTCTCAAACAACTAAATTCTCTTACTTTCCTAGTCAAGCATCTTGGTGCTTTTAAAATGGAGGCCATTTGTGGAGAGTGTCTTTTCCCTACCTCCTCTAATCTGATTTGATTCAATCTTGGTCCATCATATTCTCTCTCTTCACTCCAGTTCTCTTTTAAAATTTTATTTATTTGGAAGTTAAATTCTAAATAAAAAAGAAAAATGCAGAAAACAACAATACATTTTCATGTGCATAAGACAAGATTCAAAATATGAAACAAGTTTCATTTTGAAGAAAATATGTAACAAATAGTTCAGATTATATTTAGATTTATTGATCTTTCCTTTGCTTCCTGGTAAGTTTTCTTTGTTCTCTTTTGTGCATCTTTTAAATTATTCTATTTTCCTTTCCTCTCTTATCTATTTACTCAGTAACATTTCTTCTAGTGCCTCCTTCATATGAGATAAGTACTTAAAAAACACTTTTTCCTTAATTTCATTTTAGAAACACATCATATGTAAACCTCTCTTCAAGCTTAACTCCTTTCTAATAAGCCATGTGTATGTTTGTCTGTATGAATGTGTGTATATATAGGTATATACATAATATGTGCATATGTATGTACATAGACCTGTATGCATATATGTATGTGTGTACCCAATATGGGAAATTTCCTTTGATTACCTATATATTTTTTATTATTGGTCTTGTTAGTCTTAGTTCTCAGTTCAAGTATGAATGGATTGGAATGGGTGGATGGGAACCTAGATTGTGGCCAATTAAAACAGAGAAAATATTTTCTAAGTTCAAAAGGGGTACATAAAGAATACACCACAGTTTTATTTCATGAGTTTTATCTAGTTCCTGGATTGCCTCTTAGGGGCATAATCAGATTTTTGGGAAACCACAAAATAATTGGGCTCTCTACAGTCATTAGCTTCTCACCAAGTTCTGAGATGGCAAGAGAAGAATCTTATGTTAACTTTGTATCCTTCTATATCCTGTCAGTGTCTCCATACTCAGGAGAGACTTAACTGTGGTGACCATTTTTAGGTGATAAATGATGACTGTTCCATCAGAGCTGGGGGCCTTTCCCTGTACAATTATTCCCCTTTGCAAGTCTGGCTTATTTATTTTTTTTGCTCTGGTTCTTAAGCATTGAGGTTTTTTATTAATGCAAAATATCTAGCTTGATAATGTAAGAACTGTTACTAAAATATTGAAGATCCTTATTTCCTATGATTAGGGACCCCAAAACTTTAGACTTTGTCAGGAAGTAATTTTTAAATCCATTGGATGACAATATAACAAGAAAAATTCTTATATGCAGCAGATTTACTACTGAACTTCTCAGCCAGTCACTATCCTAGTTTGGAGGCTCCTTTCTAGCCAGGGAATGCTAAGGAGATGGCCCTTCCCTCCTCCCCAAGTAGAAAGAATGGAGTGTCTATCATAGATTTCTGGGTGGTCAGGAGTCTCAGTGACCGAATCTTTGCCATATGCACAGCCGAACAAAGAAGATTCAAAATATGAAACAATTAACATAATTTGAAGAAAGCTTATAGAATAAATACTATGTATTATATTCAGAGGGGATCATCTTTTCTTTGCTACCTTGTAGGTTTTCTTCTCTCTGTGCATTTTACATTTTCTTCTTCCTTCCCAGTTTTCCTACCCCTCAAAGTCCCCCAAGTGATCTACAATTAAGCAAAGGTATATTCATATATATATATACACACACACATACATGCGTATATATAGACACATATAAGTACACATCCATATGAATAGATCCCTATATTCATAGACATAAAGGCATTTGTAGACATTTCTGTAATGTCATTCTAAGCTTGTTTGTCCTGTGTAATGAGCTGTCGTCTCCAGAAGCTGCCGGATCGCTCTCTGGGAAGAGATCTGCTGTGTCTACTCAAATCTTTCAGACAGATTCTTCTTCCTGTAGTGAACCATTGTCTCCAGGTAGTTGCTGTTAACTCTTGTCCTTAGAAGTGACTTCCCTTCCTGCAGAGAGCCCCGTCAGGCCTGATGTAATGCAGAGAGTCTTCTTCTTTCTCTGAGAGTCCTCTCTTTTATTCTCCCAGAGAAGGAGAATGACCTCATCGAGCTCTGAAGAGAGTGATTGGCAGACAGTTAAAACCATTACAGTGGGGTCTTTTACCAGAAGATCTTCACCTAGATTAAAAGCCCTCAGGGCTTTACAGAAACCATCTTTGAAAGCCAGTAAACGGAAGGGAGAATGGTCTTCTGAAACCTCCTCTTCACCTGAGGAAGGAACGTCTACTGGAATAAGAGCCGATAAGAAAAGGAAGACGCAAGTCAAGAAAAAGTCTCTTTCAAAAGTATCCGAGTCTGTTAAAGCTTCGGGAAGAAAAAAGTTTCCACAATGTTCACAATGCAAGCAGTATCTAGATGAGCCTGAACTGAAATATTTCATAGGAGACCCCAATAATGCTGTGGAAGAAGCAGAGATGCTGGCTGACAAACTATTGTGCATTTTTGATCACACCGAAAAAGGTTTTGAGAACTACGACTATTTCCCACAACACAGAATAATAAACTTCAGTATTTACGACAAATTAGGCCATCTGTGCCCTTTTGATACAGGCCTAGTTGAAAAGAATATAGAACTCTTCTTCAGTGGTGTAATAAAATCAATCTATGATGAAGACTCAAGTCCAGAGGGTGGCTTCCCTTCCTGCAGAGAGCCCCGTCAAGCCTGATGCAATTCAGAGTCTTTCTTCTTGAATCCTGGCTCTGAATCTCCTCCAGCTCTTATCCTTCTCCAGGCCGATCTGCCCTTTGCGCCCAATGCTGTCTCTTTTTATCCTCCCAGAGAATGGGCGTGGGATAATGCAAGGGCTTCTGGGAAGAACCACCCCAGCCAATGAGCTTGCCCCCTCTTATCAAGTCAACCTGAGTTCTCACCTTGTAACTGTCCAGAAAACCTGAATTCTCACCTTGTCACCCTCCAGACAACCTGAGTCCTCACCTAGTAATCCCAACAGTCCTGTGTCTCTGAACATGATTAACATCATCCTTTTTAAATCCGACACTTTCCATATTTTTCTAAATCTACCAAGACATCATTTTGCTACAACTTAGCCTTATATTATCTAGCTATTTTAAGCAAGTTAAAACAATATTGGTCAATATAGTTGATCTACAGGACAATTTCCTGATTTTTCTCTTTTGAATAAAACTATTTTAGCTGTATCTGTGACTGAAATTAATGATGACTATCCTCACTTTTTAATAATAAATTCTGCTGATCATTATTATGTATGTTTGCATCTTTTATTTTCTTTCACTGTTGACTCCTCTGCTTACCAGCTATTTTGCCTTATTACTTGAAAAATCTCCCCTTCAAGGTTCATTCCCTTTTCCTCTTACCCCTACTCTGTTCCTCATTCTTTATCCAATTTGCAAAGACTACATACTTTATACAATTTCTGTAAATCTACTTATCCTTCTATGTCCTCCATCTTATTCCATGCTCCTCTTATTTCTTGATCAATTTAAATCCTTTTTATATTCTTTTGGATATATTTTGTTCCCTCTAATCCATTCTTCCTGTAAATAGAATTCCAGTACTACTAGCTCTCTTCCCCACATAATTCCTCTATGCCAGAGGAGTTTACAATTCATACTGGCCAACTCTGATATATACATATATATCATATATGTATGTATACATATGAACATATGTATGTATGTATGTATTCAATCTGTTCTAGTTGTGAGGAGGGCTACAGTTCTGTTCCCAGTCTTGAATGTTTTTTTCATGCTCTACATTTGCTCTGAGCTACTCTAGTTTGTGCTAGAAATTGGAAGAACTTTGAATTTTTTGAACTACTATGCCATCTTCCCAGAATACTCTGTACATATTCTGCGTGGATAGGCATTCCATGATAAGTGAGAGTCAGTAATTTTTCAAACTATTAGCAAGCACAAGAATTGGGGACCTGCTTATTAATGCTGATGAGAATAAATGGGCTGACTGTTGGATAACAAAGAGAGAGAAGCGCTGAAGTATGTATCATCCAAGTGTTTATGGATTTAAAATACAACATACAGAAAATACAAATGGGACTGAATGTATTAAAGAAAAAAAAGGTGATAACTAGAAGCAGGATTGCTTGGGTTGCCCTCGTTTCAGGGGATATTTTTGTGGAGGGGCTAGTGCTATGTAAATAATTGACATTTGTCTTGTGTTTGTATAGAATTAAGACCATATGGACACTAGAAGCAGTCATGAGACCTGCAAAGAAAGTATCATGAACACATGCTATAATTTCAAATTTTATATGATTATTATTATGTACATCTAGAGCTCTATACCCAGTGCTGCATCCATCTTTTCTGAGTGTGCTGTTCTTTGGACCATCATGGCGTAGAAATATAAGCATATTTGATATTAGATTGAAGATCCAGCATAGAACAATGCATCTAATAATGCCCTTTGTTGCTTTAAATTTCAGCTGTGCCCAAATGGAGTTGTTGTTACTAATAGTAATGTCCTGGAAGACACTCAAGAGGCAAGTGCTGTTTAAGGAGAGGCTCCGGGTTAGTGTCTGCATATATGTAATGATTTTAATCCCAGTCCTGTCCAGGACACATTTTACCTTCCAAAGCCTTGTTATGGTAGGTATTCCTCTAAAGAGAAGTACCATGGCATTGGAAAAGGCTAACTGGATGATAATTACATTTTTAGGTCTTACTGTATGAGCAGTCAGGAAAGTAAAGCTGTTTAGGATGAGGAGAGTTAAATTCCCCAGAAATCCAATTCCAGTTAGTTGCAGGTATACTATCCCCAGAATTTCATCCAAGGTCAGCATTCTTTACCTCATGAAGATGACTTGCTGCCAGTCTCAAGGAGACCTATGGGTAAAAATATGAAAATATGCTTGTTACATACTATGATTTTGCCACTGAAATTCCATGCTTTCCACTATCATGAGGAACAACAAAGTTTCTCTGACAGGGGCTAATGATTTACTATTGAACTTCAAAATTCCCTTCTTAGTTGAAAATCCTGGTTCATTCTGTCTTTCTATATGCCTGAAAATTTCTGTAATATAGTGTTGAACAGAGTGTCAAGAAGCTCTCAGTTCAGATGTGTTTTCTCACACTAGTTCTGCGATCCTTCATTAGTCATACTTCATTCAAAAGTAAATTACAAACCAGTCCAGTATCTTTCCCAAGAAAACCCCACAAAGTCACACATATGTGGATATAACTAAGTGATGAAAGCAACATGAAACATGATCTCTGAACTTTTTTGATCATAATGACCTTCCTTCCTGTCACTTTTTTTTTTTGTTTCTCAGATCTTCATCCTTGTGGCAGATACTCTTTTTTTTTTATTCATATTACAAGTAAAAGTCCATATCCAAGAAATTAAATTCTACTTTATCAACTACTTTTGTTTCCCTTATACATTTATTCCTGTGATTTCTATAATCTCCAGTTATTGCTCCTGTTCATGTGTCTCAGAAGAACCTCACAGGAAATACAAAATATATCCTAAATAAATACAGCTCTAAATTTTGATATTTAATCTCACTCAGAATCTAGTTTACAACAATATCAATCTTGTATTTTACAATCCTTCAACTGGTAGCTCACTCTCAAACTACTTTAAGTAATCTTCACATCTCTTCTTGTGTCTCATAGCATCAAATCCTTCGATCTTCTTAGTTGAAGACTTTGTATCATAACTCTTCTTGGTTATATTCATTTAATTTGTCCACCTTCTCCTCTTTGATGAAGCTATTCAACTTCATTGTTTTCTATTATCCCTTAAGTTATTATTTTATCATGGCTTTTTCCCTAGAAACCTCAGTCATCAATTATTCTCATCTTCTGCATTTGATCCTACTGACGTTTCTCTCAATGAATTTTTGGGAAAAATTGTTGACTGAAGTTACTGCAAATTAACCTCCGTCGTGGGACTTCATCCCTCAACAATGACAATATTTTCAACATCCATAATTGACTATTCACTTTTCCAGGAAGTCCCAAGGCTTTCTAATGACTACCCTGTAGGATACAAATCTTGGGCTTTATATCACTCAAACTCCATTAGAGATATTCATTCCCCCCTTACTTATGTCTCTCATGTCCTTAACTTTCCTTCTCCAAACAATCACTCCTTTCATTCTTCTCTTCTATAAATGGGGCTTTTTTCTTGGCAGTTCCTCTATATACAACCATGATGATATTATGTGCCATCTTTCCCAGAAAATTATTCCCTCGAAAATGCTCATTTTCAATTATTTGCCATCTTTCCTTGTCCAATTGTCCAATTGTCTATTGGTCTTTTATCTGCTGATTACAAATTTGCCTATATCTCATCCATCCTCAAATTATCTCTTGATCCAACCATCTTCACTCCCTTTCTTATTATACATTTTCTCTTTTTTATAACTAAATTCCTTGAGAATATCTTATACATGTGATGCCTCTTTTTTTTCTTCTTCTTGTCTTAACACCCAACAATCTGATTTCTGAGTTTGTATTCAACCAGAACTTTTCTGGACAATTTTATAAATGGTCTCTTAGGTAGTCCCTCTTATGGCCTCTTCTCAGCCCTCATTCTTTGGCATTTACCTGCATCTTTTGGAACTGTTGATTACCATTTAGTTGATTGTCTTTACTTTCTAGCTTTTTCATGGCTATACTCTTGATTCCCTTCTTACTAATTAGACTGCTACTTCCTAGTCTCCTTTGCTGGATCTTAGTCTATCTCAGAATCCACCAGGGGTGGTTGATGTATGTCTCCCAGTTCTTCTGTATCTTTTTTTTCACTATGGTATTTTCTTTGCTGAGATCATTTGCATTCCATGGATAGAAAAATTATCTCCATATTAATTATAAAATCTACCTATCTGGACTTATCTTCCCTCCTGACCTCCATTCTCACATACAACTGAATTCCTACATCTGAAAATGACTGTCCCAGAGCAATCTTAACCTTAATGTTTAAAAAAGCTTAATGCATTATCTTTCTCTCCACAACTTTCATTTTTTAAACTTCCCTATTCCTTTTAAGGTTGCCAACACCATCCTGGTTATTTAGGCTTGAAATGTGTCATTTATTCACAAGTTCCCATCCCACTCCTGCCCCTATAATCATTTTATTGCCAAATCTCATTCATTTTATATTTATATCATGTTTTACATAGACACTTTTCTCTCTGACATTGGAATCACCCTGGTGTGTGTTTTCATTGCCTCATGCCCAAACAAATGTCATAGATGCTAGATAGATTCTCAGAATAAAATCTGTCTCCACTCTAGTTCATTTTATATCCAACTGTCTAAGAGATCTTCCTATAGTGTTAGTCTAATTTTATCAACACACCTTTTTTAGTAAACTACAATTACATCTCATTACATTCAGATTCAGCTATAAAATTACTTTGAAAAATTCAAAGCCTTTTATAATCTGGCCCCTTCATACATTTCTAGTTTTCTTAAAACATATTCTCCACTATATAGACTGTGATCTAGAGAAACAGGCTTTCTTGTACTTTATTAAAGAAGAACTTAATTTTTTGGTACCCATAAATTTTTGCTTGATATTTCACAAGCCTGGGATATTTTCCATTTTCTTCTCTGCCTCTCCCTGGCTTCGTGCAAACTTCAATTAAAAACCTATCTTTTTTCAAGAAACATCTCCCATTACTTGGCCACATTAAGGGGAAGGTAATGGATTAGGGTTGAGAAAAAGTGAGAACAGAAGCCAGGGATCTTTATTGTTATACTTTATTTTCCAAATCCAGTAAGAAACTGCAGACCCTGAACATGCCATCTTAGGTAGTGAGGAGGCAATTCCTGTGCTCATTAACAGATCTAGGCTTATATGCCAAACATGCTATTAATCAAGACAGAGACAGACTAAGGAAAACTATTCCCTTTCCATCTTCTAATGTAACCAATACCTGCCATATATGTGCCTACAGATGCTTTTTGGAGAAAATATCTCAACATCAGAATTTCTTGTCAGTTAATTTCATACTGATCTCTACCTTTCACTGAGCTAAGGTCAACAATTCTTAAGCAACTGTCACAACCCCATTTGGGGCTGGTAATTGAATGTGGGTGTCATGAACTTATGAATTGTTATCAATGAATGTTGGATTTTAGACTTAATTTTTCTAGTTCCATATATGGATTAGCATTAAAATTTCTCAGGTGAAAGGGGTCAATACTGGGAAACATTTAAGAAGCCTGCCTTAAGTGAAGCCCAGAGCAGGAAGGGTGGAGAAATATTCAACCGGCACTGGAGCAGGTTCAATGCCAGTTCTGGATGGCATTTGATGCCTTATTCCTTTTTATTGTGATTGGGAGTGCTATTTCTTAGACCTCTGCATACAGATATAGGAAGATTAGGTTTATTTATCTTTAATCACTAAGTCTCTTAGACGTTTTCTTATAAGTAGCTTGCCCAGCTTCCTTCAGATCTTAGCCAAAGTCTTATCTTTTTGAAGAGTCTGCCAGTTAGCCATTATCTAAACATCTTCTTTTTTATGTATATATTATGTCTCCTTCTCTGTCCTTATCTCTCTATAGTGTCTCTGTCTCTTTCTTTCTGCCTCTCTCACTATGTGTCTCTTGCCTGCGTTTGGAGTTTTTTGCATGTTGGAGATCCCCATAGACTTTGAACTTCTTGAAGCAGGCAGTGCTTTTGCCTTTTTTTACCTCCTCTCACTCAGCACAGGGACTGGACCATTGCTATGTGTCTACTTTGCTTTTTGAGTGGCTGACTTTCATTTAGCTCATTCAGTGGAATCTTAAGCTAAGCTGCAAGCATGCAATCATTGATTCTCTCCTGTTGTACAGATCTCTATCTCAGGTCCTAAGGCACAGTCACTTACCAGGTCGGTCTCTGTTGATGCAGCAGAAAGTAGAACAGCAGCAATATGCGTGTATGAATGTGTGGGTCATATATAGGGGATGCTCAGGGATGCGGTTATTATGTTGGCTGTATCTGAGCTCATCTGTCCATCAGGGCTGCAATTATCTTGTCATCTGCAGAGAAATGGTCCTGTTTGCCTGGGTTAACTGGGACCCATTTAAAAGAAAATGAACTTTTATCCCAAGTGTTTACATTATCTAGAATATTGATTGCTTAAAGTCTCTAGTGTAGCATCAATAAGCAGGTGAGGAGAAGGGAAGCAATGAAGGCCTGTCAAGTGACTTGCAGGAAGATGCAATAAGAACTTGTGAGTCAGAGCATTGTGCCCCTGGTTGATGTTCAGTTCTGGTTTTAGATGAATCTCTCTTTTATAATTGATATCATTCAGTATGTCTTTTAGGATTGGCCCAATAAGTTCCATATTTTGTATTCTTTCTAACTGAAAAGAAACTAAAAGTAAAGTGTAGCCCCTCAAAAAATGAGGTCTAATTCCCCATTAGGAACTGATGATCATCTCTCGTCAAGAATATCTCAACTTCTATCTCCTATAGAAAAAGAGGTTCAATACTTGGAACAAAACTCATGGAATACTCTGTAGTTTGAGGTTTTGGGAAAGAACATCATACTATTCTTAACTTCTTTCCCTATGTGAGGAGACTTCTATATATTTCCCCCCTCTAGTCTGCTCTTATTGGGAAAGAAGTTTGGAAAAGATGTTCTGACCAAACACCTCAAACCAAATGGTATTTCATGAGTTTGATTCCAAGTGTTGATTCTACTTTTCTGTATGGGATAGAAGACCTAACTTCTGAATTCTACCATTATTTTAATTACCAGCGCCTGATTTTCTTCCCCACCTCACCACATAATGAGCCTTACCTTCATTTTGGAATGATAAATAAGTGCTTGTCTTCCATGGACAGCAACAGTGACGTTCCTTGCTGATCTAAGTTTCTCATATGCTATTTCTCCTTGCCTCTTATTCCTCCTTAATCAAATATACTAAACCCTACTATGTACTAGACATTGGGTTCACATATGGTGATAATGACCGAAATGAACATGAAATTTCTGTTCTCAAATATTTTCCATTTTTTTGGTAAAGTATGAGAGTTTATATATGTATATATATATATTTATATATATGTATATATATGTGTATATATGTATATATAACACAGTTACAAAATAATTCTTTTTTGTTTTGTTTTATTTTGTTTTTTTTTTCTTTTTAACACATTGCTTTATGAATTATTTTGGGAGAGAAAAATTAGAAAAATAATGGAAGAAAACCATGAAAGAGACAAAAAAGTAAAACAGAAAAAAGAAGTGCACATAGTATATACTCATTTACATTAATATTCCTTATTTCTTTTTCTGGGTTCAGATGGCATTTTCTGAATTGCTTTGAAGCACTGAACCACTAAGAAGAACCAAGTCTTTCATAGTGGATCTTTGCATATTCTTGCTGTTATATAATGTATTCTTGGCTGTGCTTATTTTACTTAGTATTAGTTCGTGTAAATCATTCTAGGATTTCTAACATCAGCTTATTCATCACTTTGCATAAAATAGTAATATTCCATTACTTACATGTATCACAAGTTGTCCAGCCATATCCCAATGGATGCATTTCTATTCATTTAATGATTCTTTGCAAAAACAACAACAACAAAAATAAAAAGTAAAGTGCTGCTACAAACATTTTTGTACATGTGGATGCTTTTTCCTCCTTTATGATTTCCATGGAGTAGTTATCCAGCAATGGAATTGCTGAGTGAAAGGATATGTGCATTCTTCTATCCCTTTGGATGTAGTGCTGAATTAAGCTCCAAAAGGGTTGAATCACTTCACAACTCCACCAACAATGCATTAGTGATCCAATTTTCCCATATCACCTCCAACACTTATCATCTTTTCCTGTTATCTTAGTTAACCTGAGAGGTATGAGGAGGTACTTTGGAGTTGATTTCCTTTGCTTTTTAGAGAAATGCAATTAATCATTACTGATTGAGAGCATTTTTAATATAACTATAGAGTGCTTTAAATTTGTCATTTGAATATTGTTCATATCCTCTGTCAATTTAGGAATGACATTTATTCTGATACATTTGACACAATTCTTTTTATATTTTAGAAATGAGTTCTTTTAAGAAACACTAGCTGTTAAGTATTTTCTCCAGCCCTTTAGTTACCTTTTAATTTTTTTCCATTTCATTTTGTTTGTGCATTTTTTAATTTAATGTAAACAAAGTTGCCCATTTTGTCTTGTACAATGTTGTGTATTTCTTATTTGTTCATAACTTCTCCCTTCTTTAAAGATCTGATAGGTACATTATCTCTTGTTCTCCTAATTTGTTTGAGGTTTCCTCCTTTATACCCAATTCATGTACCCATTTTGACCTTATTTTGGTGTAGGGTGTGCAGTGTAGGTCTATGCTTAGTTCCTGACATGTTATTTTCTAGTTTCCCAGCAATTTTTTGTCAAATAGTGAATTCTCAGTTTAGGTGTTTATCAAACACTTGATTCCTATAGGCTTTTATTATTGTGTTGTGTGTATCTAAACTATTTAACTGATCTGGCACTATATTTCTTAGCCAGTACCAAAAGGTTTTGATGCTGTTGCTGTATGGTATGGTTTTAGGTTTGGTTCTGCTAAGCTACCATCCTTCATATATTTTTTCATTAATTCCCTTAACATGCTTGACTTTTTGCTCTTTCAGATGAATTTTGTTATTATTTTTTCTGTCTAGAAAACAATGTTTTGGCAGTTTGATAGATATTGCAGTGAACAAGTAAATCGATTTAGGTAGATTTGTCATTTGTATCATATTAGCTCAGCCTACCAATGAGCAATATATATTTCTTCCAGTTGTGTACTTCTGATTTTACTTGTGTGCAAAGAATTTTCTAATTATGTTCATATAGTTCTTGTGTGTCTCTTGACAGGTAGACACCCACATATCTTATTTGGACAATAGTAATTCCAAATCGAATTTCTCTTTTATCTCAATCTGGTGGGCTTTGTCAGTAATATATAGAAAAGCTGATGATTTGTTCGTTTATTTTATATTCTACAACTCTGCTAAAGTTGTGAATTGTTTCCATTAGGCTTTTGGATGCTATTATTGGATTCCAAACCAATAGTTTGACTATTTTATTGATTTTTAAAAAATAAATCAACTCTTAATTTCATTTATCCATTCTTTAGTTTGATTAGTTTCTGTTTTATTAATTTAGCCTTAGAGTTTCAGAATTTCTAATTTGGTATTTAATTGGGTTTTTAAAAATGTGTTCTTTTTCTAGAGGTTTTAGGTACATATCCAATTCTTTGATCTTCTCTTTATGTTTTATTCAGTAACTTATTATCAATACAAAATTTCCCCTAAAAACTCCTTTGACTACATGCCATAGATGTACGTATGTTGCCTCATTATTGTCATTGTCTTGGATGAAATTGAGGATTGTTTCTGCGATTTGTTGGGTGACCCATCATTGTTTAGAATTAGATTAATTAATTTTCAATCCAATTTTAGTCTCTCTATGCCCTTTTATGGAATATAATTTTTATTGTATTGTGGTCTGAAAAGCAAACATTTTCTATTTCTTCCTTTTCAGGTTTATATGTCCTAATACATGGTGCATACCAATGGCCCTACTACATGGTCATTTTTTTTGTAGGTGCCATAGAGTACCAAGAAAAAACTTGAATTCCTTCTATGATTCTATTCAATTTTCTCTAAAGGTCTATCCTATCTAGGTTTTCTAGCACCCTATTAATGTGCCTGGTTTCTTTCTCATTGTTTATTTTGTGGTTAGATTTGTATGGCTCTGAGTGGGGAATTTTTTGCCTATTTCTTCGCATAACTGCCTTAATATCTTCTCTAGATATCTGAATGCTCTACCACTTGGTGCATATACATTTATTATCATTAATTCTTCATTGTTTAATGAACATTTTATCAAGATGTATTTTCCTTTCTTATCTCTTTTACTTATATCTTTTTACTTTTCCTTTATTTGAGATTAGAATTCCTAGTGCTACTTTTTTTTAATACTTCTGTTGAAGTACAATAATAAATTCTATTTCAGCCTTTTACCTTTATTCTGTATTTTTCTTTCAAATGTGTTTTTTGTAAATATGTTGTAGCATTCTCTTTTTTAATCCACTCTAGTGTGTCTTCAATTTCATGAGAAAGTTCATCCCATTCACAGTTGTGATTACCAGCTCTGTATTTCCTTTCATCCTATTTTAGCCTCTTTCTATAGTTTTATTTTCGTTTTCAACCCTGTTCTTAGTAGCAATTTTGCAACTATCACATCCCTACTTCATCTCCTATCCCCCTCCCCCTCTTGTCTTAGTTTTATTTTTTTAATTAACCCCACCTAATACTTTATGTATTACTCTCTTCCCTTCTCTTCCCTTTCTTCCCTATTGTTTCTGTCCTCCATTATATGCAACCCCTCCCTTTTCTTCTTACTTTCTCTTCTTTATTTATAGATTTAGATAAATGTATTTATCCAGCTGAATGATTAAATTTTTTCCTCTTAAAACAAAAGTGGAACAGGGAGATGACTATGAACTACTACATAGAATTCCCAATACCCCTATTTTTGTCTGCTTGCATTTTTGATTTCCTTTACGGGCTAATGGTACACTATTTCAAAGTCTGATTCTTTTTTTACACCAAAATAACTGTTTGGACATGTATACATATATTGTATATAATTTATACTTTAAAATATGTAACATGTATTGGTCAACCTGCCATCTGGGAGAGGAGGGTGGGGGAAAGGAGGGAAAAAATTAGAACAAAAGGCTTGGCAATTGTCAGTGTTGTAAAATTACCCATGCATCTATCTTGTAAATAAAAAGCTATAAGAATAATAAAAAGTAAGTATAAAAAAATAGTTTAAAAAAAACAAAAACAAAAGTGATGACATCAAGCTTCAGACAATGCTCATCCCCTTCCCTCTTTTCCATTGGTTTTAATAGGTCTTTTGTGCCTGTTCATGTGATCTAATTTGTTCTTACAACTCCCCTGTCCTCTTTTAGTAAAGACCTTTTCCATCCATTAATATCTTTCTTTGATGTCACATCAGAGTCCATTTAGAAGTATACCTTCTGTCCATGTGATGTCCCCCACTGTCTGCTCTAGGAACAGATATAGTTCTCAAGAGTTACAGATATCATTTTCTTACATAAGGATGTAAATAGTTTAACCTTAAATTATTGATTTGTATATATATGTATATATATATTTGTATGTATATACATACATATATATGAATTATGTATATAAACATATATATATATATATATATGTATAATGTGTGTGTGTATGTGTGTGTGTAATATTCTTAATTAAAGTGTAATGGTCTTTGGGAGCAGGTTTCTTGGGGAGCTTCTGGAGTAGCCTTAGTTTCAGTTCAGAGGAATAATCACCTCAAATTCAGCCAGTAGTTAAAGTCCAAATCCTTTATTTTCTCTTTCCAAGTATTGTCTCCTTCCTTGGGCCTGATTAGCTTTCTTAAGGGCCTATCTCTCTTCTTGGTTCTTACCTCTAGTCCTTTGCCTCTGCCATCTTCTGCCTCTAGCTCCCTCCAAATGTCTCCAGCCAGCACAAAGGCCGAATATGGAATGACTCTGTCTCTGCCTCGGAGAGTGGGCTTCTGTGTCTGGACCTGAGAGCTTCTTGCTTATATGCTATGCACTGATTATGCACAAGTCATTTTATCACAAGCAAACCATTATTTGTTGTAGGATTAAATCAATTCTAAAATAGATTTAAACATTGTCTCCTCAATTCCACTTACTACCTTGTTTCAATTTCTGCCCTATAACATCTCCTTGTAGTATTAGATTAATCATACTAAATCATGCTAAATTAGATAATTAGATAATTATTATCTCTTTCAGTTCCACTTTCTTAGTACCCTGTAAGAATCCTAACATATATGCAAATATAAATTGTACGTGTCTGTGTGGTTGTGGGTGTGTGGTTAGTACTTACTATTTCCCTAAAGCTCAGATATCATTCTGGAATTGGAGATGTGGAGAGATGTACGAAATACGTATTTTTTATTTGTTCCTTTTGAATTTTCCAAATACATGTAGAGATAGTAATATCTCTAGTAATATCAATTTTAGATATTTGGAGTTCCAATTTTTTCCTCTCTTCCCCTCCCAAAGAGAGCAAACAATCTATTACATGTATGTATGTATGTGTGTGTGTGTATATATATATATATATATATATATATATATATATATATATATATATATATATATAAAATCATTTTAAACATATTTCCATGGGCAAGAAAATCAGAATAAAGGAGAAAAACTATGAGAAACAAAACAAAAGACAAATTTTAAAATAGGATATTTCATCCTCATTCAGTCTTCATAGTTTTTCTGTGATTGCAGATGGAATTTTCCATCTAAATTTTTTTGGAATTTTCTTGGATTACTGTATTGCTGAGAAGGGCCAAGTCCATCACAGTTCTTTATCACTCAATGTTTCTTTTGCTGAGTTCAATGTTTCCATGATTCTGCTGGTTTTATAAAGCATCAGTTCATTTATCTCTTTTCAAGCTTTTCTGAAATCATCCTAATCACCATTTCTTATAAAACAATAGCTTTCCATTACCTTCATCTATCCTCATTTATTCAGCCATTCCCCAATTGATGGGTACATCTTGCTGTATTTTTGTCCTCTCTTTTTACATCTCTATTCCCCTCTCTCCCCGAGTTGGCAAGTGATCCAATTTATGTTAACCATGTGCTCTATACATATTTCCAGATATATGATGCTGCACAAGAAAAATCAGTTCTAAAAGGAAATAAAAATGCTAACTCATTTTCTTAAATGGTGTGAATATCTTCATTTATTTAAAAACCTTAAACAGAATGATGGTTTCACTGGTACTCAGTTAATGTGAAATAAAACACTTTTCTACAACTTCCAGGGAGAGATCCTTAAAAAATTAACTCCACACAGGATGGCTCCTTAAGTTTTGTAAAAATGAAGATTACTTCAAATTTCCATTTGGACCACATTAAATATTTAATATTTAGCTTTGTGTCTCTCTATACACAAGTGAACATCTCTGAGCTGGCCATTCCTAGCATTGTTTTTGAGATGCTCAGAATTCTCACAATCTTCATACACTATTGCACGGCCATCTATTCTTCACCTGTGAAAATATCATCCAACCTTTGAAGACACAGCAACATTGGGTTTTGGGAATACATCACTTTAACTGAGAACTATGCTTTCAAAGGGAAGCATGGCATGTTTGTAATTTCTGATCATGTCAGCATTATGAACATATTCTCTGATTCTTAGAACTGTGAATTTGTCCTCCATACTCCTCCTCCCTCTCTTCATCCATCCTTTTCCCCAAGTTTGCTTTCTGTCTTATCATGTTCTCATGAAAAGAGCTAGATGAAATTTTACATACCATGATGATTGAGTTTAATGCAATTTTTTGTTCCGTTATCTTAGCTATAGCCTTCAAATTAAATGGCAACTATATTGTGCTTTCTGAATCCACTTCCTCTATCCTTCTCACCAGTGCCTCTGAGGAATCTTTAAGAATTTTCTCAAATATCTCAAACAATCAAATTCTCTTCCCTCCCAGTGAAGCATCTTGGTGATTAAAAAATGGAGGCCAGTTGTGGAGAGTTTCTTTTCCCTACCTCCTCTAATCTGATTTTATTCATATTTGGTCCATCACATTCTCTTTCTTAACTCCAGTTCTCTTTTAAAATTTTGTTTATTTGAAAGTTAAATTCTAAATAAAAAAGCAAAATACAGAAAAGAAATAATACATTTCCATGTTCATAGCACAGCATGACATGATGCAAAATATGAAACAATAAATGCAATTTTGAAATAAATATGCAACAAATAGTTCATATTATGTTCAGATTTATTCAATTTTCCTTTGCTTACTTGTAAGTTTTATTTATTCGTGTAAATTTTTTGCATTCATCTATTTTCCCTTCCTTCTTTTCTCTACTTTCAGAAGAATTCAATTTAATGTAAACATGTTTATATATATATATATATATATATTTGTATATATATATATATATATATATATATACTACATTTCTACATATATTCTGATATCTATAATATCAAATATATAATATATACATTCATATACATCAATATGAGGCGGTTCCATGCTTGTTTATCCTCTTTTTTTTTTTGAAGTTGTGTCATAAAATCCTTCATAAATACAAGTCTTTTTTAATTTTCCTAAATCCACCAATTCATCATCATTTGCTATGACATAGCAATATTCCAAAACCATTCAATATAGTTTTTTAAATACTCTAAAGCAATATTGATCAATCATTTAGAGTTAATTCTCTGATTTTTCTTTTTTCATAAATCTAATTTTGCTTTAACTTTGTCTAAGATCAATGATCATTTACCCTTGCTTTTCTCCGAATAAACTATACTCTTAATCATTATTTTTCTTTGTTTGTGTCCCTTATTTCCTATCACTCCCAATTCCTCTCCTTTCCTTCTACCTTCAATCTTGATTTACTATATGTTATCTTTTCCCACTCACTTTTTCCCTTGCTCTTGAGCCAATTTCTGTTAATATACACACACCTGTCTACACTATTCCAATTACTGTTATCTTATTCTTTCTCCTTCTTTATAAATAAAAAAATATATACCTTTTAGATACATACATATACACACATACACACACACGATGTATTCTTCCTTCTTTTACCTATTCCTACTGGGAATAGAGAAGCCTTCCTCCCTTATCTAAATATCTGTAGCATTTTTTCTAGCACCTCCTTCATATAACATAAGTATTTTTAGAAAAAAACTTTTTCCTAAATTGCTTTTTCGAAACACATCATATGTAAACCCCTCTTCAAGCTTACCTCCTTTCTAAGAAGCCATGTGTATGTTTGTCTGTATGAATGTTTGCATATATATATATCCTTATGTATGTGCATAAATATGTGTGCATATATGTATGCGTGTACTGAATATGGGAAATTGCTTTGATTTTCTATCTATTTTTTATAATTGGTCTTGTTTGTCTTAGTTCTCAGTTGAAGTGTGAAGGGATTAGAGTGGGTGAATAGGAACCTAGATTGTGGCCAATTAAAACAGAGAAAATGTTTTGTAAGTTCAAAGGGGTACATAAAGAATATGCCGCAGTTTTATTTCATGAGTTTTATCTAGTTCCTGGATTGCTTCTTTTGGGAATAATCAGATTTTTGGGAAACCACACAATAATTGGGCTCTCTACTGTCATTTGCTTCTCACTAGGTTCTGAGACAGCAGGAAAATAATTTTTACTTTGTAATCTCCTATCTCATGTCAGTGTCTCCATACTCAGGAGAGGCTTAACTGTGGTAATCATTTTTAGGTGATGAATGATGATTATTCCATGAGAGAGGGGGCCTTTCCCTGTACAATTATTTCCCATTACAAGTTTGGGTTTTTACTTTTTTACTCTGAATCTTAAGCACTGAGTTTTTTGTTAATGTAAAATATCTAGCTTGATGATCTAAGGACTGTTACTAAAATATTTAAAACCATTATTTCCTATGATTAGAGACGCCAAAACTTTAGATTTTGTCAGGAAGTAATTTTTAAATCCATTGGATGACAATATAACAAGGAAAATATGCAGCAGATTTACTACTGAACCTCTCAGCCACTCATTCTCTTGATTTGGAGGCTCCTTTCTAGCCAGGGAATATTAAGGAGATGGCCTCTCTCCTCACCAAGTAGAAAGAATGGGGTGTCTATCACAGATTCCTGGGTTGTCAGGAGTCACAGAGACAGAATCTTTGCCATGTGCACAGCAGAACAAAGAAGATTCAAAATGTGGAACAATATAATTTGAAGAAAGCTTATATAATAAACACTATGTATTATATTCAGAGGGGATCATCTTTTCTTTGCTACATTGTAGGTTTTTCTGCTCTTTGTACATTTTTTATTTTCTTCTTTTCTCTAAGCTTTTCTATCCCCCAAGCGTTCTACAATTGAGCAAAGATGTATTCATATATATATATATATATATATATATATATATATATATATATATATATATACATACACTCATACGTCCATCTCTCTCTCTCTCTCTCTCTCTCTCTCTCTGTATATATATGTATATATATCTATCTATTTATATGGATGTGTACATATATATATATATATATATATATATATATATATATATATATATATATATATATATATATATATATATATATAAAGAGAGAGAGAGAGAGAGGTACACATCCATATAAATAGATCCCTATATTCATAGACATAAATGCATTTGTAGACATTTCTGTAATGCCATTCTAAGCTTGTTTGTCCTGTCTCTCTGAACATGATTAACATCATCCTTTGTAAATTCAACACTTTCCATATTTTTCTAAATCCACCAAGACATCATTTTGCTACAACTTAGCCTTATATTATCCAGCTATTTTAAGCAAGCTAAAACAATATCGGTCAATATAGTTGACCTATAGCACAATTTTTCTCTTTAGAATAAAACTGTTTTAGCTTTATTTGTGACTGAAATTAATCCTCACTTTTTGGTAATAAATTGTGCGGATCATTATTATGTTTGTTTGCATCTCTTATTTTCTTTCACTTCTGACTCTTCTGCTTTATTATTACCAGGTATTTTGCCTTGGTACTACTTTAACAATCTTCCCTCCAAGGTTCACTCCCTTTTTTTCTCTAACTCCTACTCTGTTCCTCCTTCTTTATCCAATTTGCATAGTCTACAAACCTTATACCAATCCCATCTATGCCCTCCATCGTATTCCTTGCTCCTCTTATTTCTTTATGAATTTAAATACTTTTTATATTCTTTTGGATATATTTTGAAAATATATTCAATCTGCTCTAGTTGTCCAGAGGGCCACAATTCTGCTTCCAGGCTTGAATGTTTTTTTCATGCTCTACATTTGTTCTTAACTACTCAAGTTTGTGCAAGAAATCAGAAGAACTTGGAAATTTTTGAACTACTATGCCATCATCCCAGAATCCTCTGTACATATTCTGCATGGATAGGCATTACATGATAATGGAGATTCAGTAACTTTTCAAATGCTTAACAAGCACAAGAATTGGGGACCTGCTTACTAATGCTGACCAGAATAAATGGGCTGACTGTTGGATAACAAAGAACGAGTAGCGCTGAGGTATGTATCATCCACATGTTTATGGATTTAAAATACAACATACAGATTATACAAATGGGACTGAATGTATTAAACAAAACAAAGGTGGCCACTAGGAGCAGGATAGCTTTGGTTGCCCTCATTTCAGGGGATATTTTTGTGGAGGTGCTCTTACTATGTATGTGATTAACATTTCTCCTGTGTCTGTATAGGATTAAGACCATATGGACACTAGAAGCAGTCATGAGACCTGCAAAGAAAGCATCATGGACAAATGTTATAATTTGAAATTTTATATGATTATTATTATACACATCTAGAGTTCCATACCCAGTCCTGCATCCATCTTTACTGACTGTGCTGTTCTTTGGACCATCATGGCGTAGAAATATATGCATATGGAATATTAGATGGAAGATCCAACATAGAACAATGCATCTAATGATGGTCTTTGGTGCTTTAATTTTCAGCTGTGCCCACATGGACTTGTTGGGACTAATAGTAATGGCCTGGAAGACATTCGAGAGGCAGGTGCTGTTTAAGGAGAGACCCCGGCTTAGCCTCTGCATGTATGTAATGATTTTAATCCCAGTCCTGTCCAGGACACATTTTACCTTCCAAAGCCTTGTTATGGTAGGTATTCCCCCAAAGAGAAGTACCATGGCATTGGAGAAGGCTAACTGGATGATAATTACATTTTTGGGTCTTACTGTATGAGCAGTCAGGAAAGTAAAGCTGTTTAGGATGAAGAGTTTTAAGTTCCCCAGGAATCCAATTCCGGTTAGTTGCAGGAATACTATCCCCAGAATGTCATCCAAGGTCAGCATTCTTTACCTCATGAAGATGACTTGCTGCCAAACTCAAGGCGACCTATGGGTAAAAATATGAAAATATGCTTGTGACATACTGTGATTTTCCCACACAACTTCCATGATTTCCAGTATGAATATGCAGAATGAATTATTTCCAGAGAGCTAAGATTTACCCAAAGAATCATGAACAGCAAGAAGGAGAATAAGAATCTCAACCCTTGCTGTCCAACTCTGAAGTCTTTTTTCCAGCTTAATTTGATGCTGCTTAGATAATATTGTTGTTCCTGAAGGGCAGAGCACTTATTCAGCATTATATGGAGAGGATTATTTTTAATGAATGAACAACTAAATCACATGTATTATTAAACTCAACCAGGATCGGGGACCATGCAGAAGTAGGGAAAAATCCTTTGGGATCACCTTATTTAGGTGGCAGAAACGAGGATGCAAAGAACTCTGTTTGCACATCAGTGCTGATTTCTGAAATGGCAGACTCTGCATCTGAGAACAGGGACAGGAGAGCCCGTATTCTCAATAAGTGGTATTTGCATCATTTTATTTTGTCCCATTTTTTCATTAGAGAGAAACATTAAGGAAAGGTAATGGATCAGGACAGGGAAAAGGTGAGAACAGGAGCCAGGGGTCTTTATTGTCGTAGTGCTTTCCCAATCCAGGGAGAAATTGCTGATTCTCAACATGCCAGGTTAAGTCATTAGACAGGAGGCAATTCCTGTGCTCAGTAACAGATCTAGGCTTATATGCCAAACATGCTATTTCTCAAGACAGTGATAGACTAAGTAAAACTATCCCCTTCCCATCTTCTTCCAATGTAACCAATATCTGCCATATAGGTGCTTACAGATACATTTTGGACAAAAAATTTCAGCATCAGAATATCTTGTCTATTAATTTCATACCTATCTATGCCTTTGACTCAGTTAACGTTAATGGTTCTTAAACAACTGTCACAACCCCATTTGGTTCCTGGTAGCTGAATGTAGTTGTCATGAAATTATGAATTGCTATCAGTAACTGTTGGATTTTATACTTAATTTTTATATCTCCATATATGAATTAGCATTAAAATTTCTCAGGTGAAAGGCTAAAAGTGGGAAACGTTTAAGAAGCCCTGCCTGAAGTGAAGCCCAGAGCAGGAAGAGTTGAGAAATATTCAGGCGGAACTGGAGCAGATTCAATTCCAGTTGTAGATGGCATTTGATGCCTTATTCCTTTTCCTTGTGATGGGAAGTGTTATTTTTTGGATTACTGCATAAAGATACAGGAATATTAGTTTGATTTTCCTTGAATCATTCAGTGTTTTACAATTTTCCTTATAACTATGTCCTGGTTTGCCCAGATTCCTTCAGATCTTAGCCAAAGTCTTATCTTTTTGAAGATGTTTCTTCTTGGTAGCCATTATTTAAACATTTTCTCTTTTATGTATATATTATGCCTTCTTCAATATCCTTCTCTCTCTCTGTGTCTCTGTTTCTTTCTTTCTGCCTCTCTCACTTTCTGTCTCTTGCCTGCGTTTGCCGTTTTTTGCATGTTGGGGATCCCCGTAGTCTTTGAACTTCTTGAAGCAGGCAGTGCTTTTTCCTTTCTTTACCTCCTCTCACTCATCATTGGGACAGTACCATTGCTACTTTGCTTTTGAGTGGCTGACTTTCACTTAGCTCGTGCAGTAAGATCTTATGCAAGGCTCTAAGCATCTAATCATTGATTCTTTCCTGTTATAGAGATCTCTATCTCAGGTACTAAGGCACAGTCACTTACCAGGTCAGTCTCTGTCATTACAGCAGAAAGTAGAACAGCAGCAATCTGTGTTGAAGCAGGAAAATATGTCTGTATGACTGTGTGGCTCATATATAGGGGATGGTCAGGGTTGCAGTTATTGTGCTGGATGTGTCTGAGCTCATCTCCCCATTAGGGCTGCAATTACCATGTCATCTGCAGAGAAATGGTACTATTTGCCTGGGTTAACTGGGACCCATTTATTAGAAAATGAAATTTTATCCCAAGTGTTTACATTATCTAGAGTGTTGATTTCTTAAAGTCTCTAATGTAGCATCCATGAGCGAAGCAATGAAGATCTGTCAAGTGACTTGCAGGAAGATGCAATAAAAACATGTGAGCCAGAGCATTGTGCACCTAGATCATGTTCAGCTTTGGTTATAGATGAGTCTCTCTTGTATAATTGATACCATTGGGTCTGTCTTTGAGGACTGTCCCAATAAACTCCCTATTTTGTATTCTGACAAAGTGAAAAGAAATTAAAAGTCTAGTGCAACCCCAGAAAAAAATGAGGGCTAATTCCACATTAGGAACTGATGATCACCTCTGGTCATGGTTACCTCAGCTTCTAACACTTACAGAAAAGGAGGATCAATGCTTGGAATAAAACTCATGCAATATCCCGTGGTTTGCTTTGTTGGGAACATCACACTTCTTTTCCCAACTTCTTTCCCTATGTAAGCAGACTTGAACTTCTACATATTTTCCCCCTCTTGTCTGTTCTTATTGGGAAAGAAGTTTGGAAAAGAAGTGTGATGTTCTTACCCACCTCTTCAATTCACGGGGGATTTCATGAGATTTGTTCCAAGTGTTGTTGCTCCTTTTCTGTAGGGGATAGAAGAACTAACTTCTTAATTCTAGAATTTCTTTAATTACCAATGGCTACTTTTCTTCCCCACCTCACCACGTAATGAGCCTGACCTGCATTTTGGAATGATAAATAAGTGCTTGTCTTCCATGGACAAGAACAGTGACATTCCTTGCTGATCTAAGTTTCTCATATGCTATTTCTCCTTGCCTCATATTCCTCCTCAATCAAATGTATTCAGCCGTACTATATACCAGTCATTGGGTTCATATATTGTGATAACAAACGAAAAGAAAAGGACAATTCCTATTCTCAAATATTTTCCATTTTTTTGGTAATGTATGAGAGTTTTTATATATATATATATATATATATATATATATATATATATATATATATATATATATATATTTACATTTGTTTGTATATATGTATATATAAAACAATTACAAAATACTTGTCTGTTTTGTTTTTTTTAAAATTTTTTATTTTAAACACATTGCTTCATGAATCATGTTGGAAAGAAAAAATTAGACCAATATGGAAGAAAACCATGAAAGATATAAAAACCAAAACAAAACAACAACAAAAAAAAACAGAAGAAAGAATTGAACAATAGTTTGTGCTGATTTACATTCATGTTCCGTATTTCTTTTTCTGGGTTTAGATGGCATTTTCTGAATTGCTTTGAATCATTGAACTACTGAGAACACCCACATTTTTCATAGTGGATCTTTGCACATTCTTGAGGTTGTTGCATATAATGTACTCTTGGTTCTGCTTGTTTCACTCAGTATTAGTTTGTGTAAATCCTTCTAGGCTTTCTAACATTAGCTTGTTCATCACTTTGTATAGAATAATAATATTTCATTACTTATATGTATTATAAGTTTCCCAGTGATTTCTTAATGGATAAGTTTCTACTCATTTTCTGATCCTTTGCTACCAAAAAAAACCCCAAAAAACAAAACAACAACAACAACAACAGCAAAACAAACAAACAAAAAAACAAAAAACAAAGAGCTGCTACAAACATTTTTGCATGTGTGGGTCCTCTCCTCTCCTGTATGATTTCCTTGGAGTACTTATCTAATAATGGAACTACAGAGTGAAAGGGTATGCCCATTGTTATATCCCTTTGGGCATAGTTCCAAATTGCTCTCCAAAATGTTGAATCACTTCATAACTCCACTAACAATTCATTAGTGATCCAGTTTTCCTATATCCCCTCCAATACTTACCATTGTCTTTTTCTGTTATGAAGTATGAGGATCTACTTTGGAGTTGTTTTCCTTTGCATTTTAGAAAAAAAGTAATAAATTAATACTGGTTTAGAGCATGTTTTTCATACAAGTATAAAGGGCTTTAATTTTGTCATTTAAAAATTGTCTGTTCATATCCTCTGACCATTTGCCCATTGTGGAATGACTTTTGTTCAGAAAAATTTTGAAAAAAATTATCCCTTTTCAGAAACACTAGCTATTAAATATTTTCCCCAGCTCTTTAGTTACCTTTTAATTTTGTTTCTGTTCAGTTTTGTATGTGCATTTTGTTAATATAATATAATCAAAGTTGTCCATTTTGTCTTTAATAATGTCTTCTATTTCTTAATTGTTCATGAACTTGGCCCTTCTTCAAAGATATAATATGTAGATTAGAACAAAAGGCTTGACAATTGTCAGTGTTTAAAATTACACATGTATATATCTGATAAGTAAAACTATTAATAAAAATTTAAAAAAATAAAATAAAAAAATTGCTTTGGCTGCATGCCATATTTTTTGGTATGTTGTCTTGTTATTGTCATTGTTTTGGATGAAATTTAGGATTGTTTTTGTGATTTGTTTTGTAACCCATCATAATTTAGAATTAAATTATTTAATTTCCAATTGGTTTTTAGTCTACCTTTCTCTTCCCCTTTATTGAATATAATTTTTATTGTATTGTGGTCTGAAAAGCAAACATTTTCTATTTCTTTTTGAGGTTTATATGTCCTAATACACGGGGCATCATGGACCTAAGATATGGTCCATTTTTTGTAGGTAACATATCGTGACAAGAAAAAACTTTAATTCCTTTTGTGACTCTATTCAATTTTCTCTTTAGGTCAATCCTATCTAGATCTTCTAGCACCCTATTAATGTGCCTGATTTCTTTCTTCTTGTTTATTTTGTGGTTAGATTTGTATGATTCTGAGAGGGGAAGTTTGAGGTTTCCCAGAAATATAATTTTATTGTCTATTTCTCCATGTAATATCTTCTCTAGATATCTGAATGCTTTACAAATTTGGTGCATATACATTTAATATCATTAATTCTTCATTTTTTCATGAATCCTATATCAAGATGTACTTTCCTTTCTTATCATTTTAGTTATTTCTATTTTTGTTTTTTCTTTATCTGAGATCAGAGTTCTAGTGCTGCTTTTTTTATTTCCGTTGAAGTACAATAATAAATTATATTTCTTCCTTTTATCTTTACTCTGTATCTCTCTGTAAAATGGGTTTCTTCCAATGTGTTTTTTGTAAACTTGTTCTAGAATTCTCTTTTTTAATCCACTCTAGTGTGTCTTCAGTTTTGTATGAAAGTTAATCCCATTCACATTCACAGTTGTGATTACTGGCTCTGTATTTCCCTTCATCCTATTTTTGCCTGTCTATATAGCGTTTTTCTTTCTTTTGACCCTGTCCTTAGTAGCATTTTTTGAACCATCACATCTCTCCCTTATTTCCTATCACCCCCCCCAATTTTTTTTGTGTGTGTTTTATCTAATCCCACCTTGTATTTTTTCTTCTATTACTCTCCTTTTTTCCTTTTTTAATTTTTTTTTACTATTGCTTCTACCCTCTTTTCAATGAAATCTCCTTTTCTTCCTTCTTTCTCCTCCTTCTTTATAGGGTTAGATAAATTTCTATATCCAAGTGAATGTTTGTTATTCCCTCTTACAACCAAAAGTGATGAGATCAAGTTTCAGGCAATGCTCATCCTTTCCTTCTTTTCCATTGATTGTAATAGGTCTTTTGTGCTCCCTCATGTGATCAAATTTGTCCCATTACACCTCCCCTGTCCTCTTTTAGTACAGACTTTTTCCATTATTTAATATCTTTCTTTGATGTTGTCACATCAGAGTCCATTCAGAACTATACCTTCTGTCCATGTGAGGCCCCCTACTGTCTGCTCTAGGAATAGATACAAATCTCAAGAGTTACAGATCCCATTTTCTGACCTAGGGATGTGAATAGTTTAACATTTAAATTATTAACATATGTATATGTGTGTGTGTGTGTGTGTGTGTATGTGTATATGTGTGTGTGTGTTTGTGTGGTTGTGTGCTTAGAGCTTAACTATTTCCCGAAAGCTCAGAAATAATTGTGGAATTGGAGTTATGAAAAGATATTTCAAATATGTATTAACTCATTTTATTTATTTTCAATTTATTAATTAAATGTAGAGATAGTTTTCTTTTTTTTCTTTTTTAATGTTTTAATTTATATAGCTTTTTATTTACAAAATTTATGCATGAGTAATTTTTTTTCATCATTGACATTTACCAGAAACCTTTTGTTTCAATTTTTTCCCTACTTCCTGCTACCCTTTCTCTCAGATGGCAAGTGGACCCATACATGTTAAATATGTTAAAGTATATTTTAAATCAATATATGTATACATGTCCATACACTTATTTTGCTGTACAAGAAGAATCAAACTTTGAAATAATGTATAATTAACCTGTAAAGGAAATCAAAAACTCAAGCAGACAAAAAGAGAGGGATTGGAAATGCTATGTAGTGGTTCACACTCATTTCCCAGAGTTTTGTTGCTGGATATAGCTGGTTCTGTTCTTTATTGATCAAATGGAAATGATTTGGTTCATCTCATTGTTGAAGATGGCCACGTCCATCAGAACGGATCATCATATAGTATTGTTGTTAAAGTTTATAATGATGTCCTGGTCCTGCACATTTATATATTTAGATAACTTAGTTGGATATATAAATTTATTCCCTCTTAAAATTAAAAGTGATGAGATCAAGCTTCAGACAATGCTCATCCCCTTCTTTTCCAATGGTTCAAATAGGTCTTTTGTGCCTCTTCATGTGATCTAATTTGTCCTATTACACCTCCCATGTCCTCTTTTAGTACAGACCTTTTATAATATCTTTCTTTGATGTTGTCACACCAGAGTACATTCAGAATTATACCTTCTGTACCTGTGATGTCCACTACTGTCTGCTCCAGGAATAAATACAGTTCTCAAGATTTATAGATATTATTTTCTTACCTAGGGATGTAAATAGTTTAACCTTTAAATTATTGAGATATATATATATGTATATATATATATATGCATATATAAATTATGTGTATGTATGTTTGTATGCTGTGTGTGGTTAGTGCTTATCATTACCCTAAATCTTAGAAATCATTCTGGAACAGGAGATGTGGAGAGATACACCAAATATGTACTAACAATTTTTTTTTTAATTTTCAATTTTGCAAATACATGTAGAGAAAGTTTTTAACATTCATTTTTAGAAGATTTGGAGTTCCATTTTTTTCTCCTTTCCCCATTCCCAAGAGAGCAAATAATTTTTTACAGGTTTGTATATGTATAATCATTTTAAAGATATTTCCATGGGAAATAAAATCAGAACAAAAGAGAAAAACTATGAGAAACAAAACAAAAGAAAAACATTAAAATAGGATACTTCAATCCTTATTCAGTCTTCATAGTTCTTTTTCTGCAGATGGAATTTTCCATCTAAAATCTTTTTTGCAAGCATCTTGGATTACTCTATTGCTGAGAAGAGCCAGTTCCATAACAGTTCTTCATCACTCAGTGTTTCTTTTGCTGTGTTCAAAGTTTTCAGGATTCTGCTGGTTTTATTAAGCATCATTTCATCTAAATCTTTTCAAGCTTTTCTGAAATCATCCTAATCACCATTTCTCATAAAATAATAGCTTTCCATTACCTTTATCTATCATCATTTATTCAGCCATTCCCCAATTGATGGGTACCACATGCTGTGTTTCTGTCCTCTCTTTTTAGATCTCTTTCCTTTTTTATTATAGCCTTTTATTTTCAAAATATATGCATGGATAATTTTCAACATTCACATCTACAAAACGTTGAGTTCAAATATTTTCCCTCTTTCCTCTCTCTCCTGAGTTGTCAAGTGATCCAATATATGTTAAAAATGGACAATTTTTCTACACATATTTCCACAAATATGAAAGAAAAATCAGATCCAAAAGGAAAAAAAAATGATAGCTCATTTTCTTAAATGGGGTTGAATATCTCCAGCTATTTAAAAACCTTAATCAGAATGAGAGTTTGGCTGGGACTCAGTACATGTGAAATAAAACACTTTTCTGCAACTTCCAGGGAGAGATCCTTGAACAATCGACTACACACAGGATGGCTAATTTCACTTTGGCAAAAATCATGATTACTCAAATCACTATTAATCAGAGAAATGCAAATTAAGACAACTCTGAGATATCATTACACACCTGTCAGATTAGCTAAGATGACAGGAACAAATAATGATGAATATTGGAGGGGCTGTGTGAAAACTGGGACACTGATGCATTGTTGGTGGAGCTGTGAAAGAATCCAACCATTCTGGAGAGCAATCTGGAATTATGCCCAAAAAGTTATCAAAATGGGTATACCTTTTGACCCAGCAGTGCTACTCTTGGGCTTATATCCCAAGGAAATACTAAAGAAGGGAAAGGGACCTGTGTGTGCCAAAATGTTTGTGGCAGCCCTTTTCATAGTGACTAGAAGCTGGAAGATGAATGGCTGTCCATCAATTGGAGAATGGTTGGGTAAATTATGGCATATGAATGTTATGGATTATTGTTCTGTAAGAAATGACCAACAGGAGGAATACAGAGAGGCTTGGAGAGACTTACATCGACTGATGCTAAGTGAAACGAGCAGAAGTAGGGGATCATTATACACTTCAAAAATGATACTGTATGAGGATGTATTCTGATGGAAGTGGATATCTTCAACATAGAGAATAGCTAATCCAATTCCAATTGATCAATGATGAACAGAATCAGCTACATCCAGAAAAGGAACACTGGGAAATGAATGTAAACTGTGAGCATTGTTGTTGTTTTTTTTTTTTTTTTTTTTTTTTTGTTTTGTTTTGTTTTGTTTCTCTTCCCAGTTTATTTTTATCTTGCAAATACAATCCTTCCTTTGCAACAACAAAAACAACAAATTTCGGTTCTGCACATATATATTGTACCTAGGATATACTATAAGATATTTAATATGTATGGGAATGCCTGCCATCTAGGGGAAGGGGTGGAGGGAAGGAGGGAAAAAACTCGGAACAAAAGGGAGTACAAAGGATAATGTAAAAAAATTACCTATGCATATGTACTGTCAAAGAAAATGTTTTAAATATAAAAATTAATAAAAAAATCATGATTACTTCCGATTGCCATTTTTGATCACATGGCTTTGCCCAATATTTAGGTTGGGTATCTTTCTTTAGACAAGTGAACTGGGCATTCCAAGCATTTTTTTCTGAGATGTTCAGAATTCTTACAACCTTCATACACTATTGCATGGCCATCTTTTCTTCACCTGTGAAAATACACAACCTTTGAAGACATAGCAACATTGAGTTTTGGGAACATATCACTTTGTTCAAGAACTATGCTTACAAAGGGAAGAGACATTTGTGATTTCTGATTATCTCAGCAGTATGTATACATTTATTCTCTGCTTCTTAGAACTGTGAATTTGACCTCCATTACTCCTCCTCCATGTCTTCATCCATCCTTTTCCCCAAGTTTGCTTTCTGTATTATCATGTGCTCATGAAAAGAACTGGATAAAATTGAGATACCATGATGACTGAGTTTAATGCATAATTTTAATCTGTTATCTCAGCTGTTCCCTTCAAAATTAAAAGGCAAATATTTCATGCTTTCTGAATCCACTTACTCTTTCATTCTCACCAGTGCCTCTGACAAATCTTTAAGAATTTTCTGAATTGTTTCAAACAAGCAAATTCTCCTATCTTCCTAGTCAAGCATCTTGGTGCTTTATAAATAGAGGCCATTTGTGGAGAGTGTCTTTTCCCTACCTCCTCTAATCCAATCTGATTTTATTCATACTTGGTCCATCATATTCTCTCTCTTCACTCCAGTTCTCTTTTAAAATTTTATTTATTTGAAAGTTAAATTCTAAATAAAAAAGAAAAATACAGAAAAATCAATACATTTTCATGGGCATAGAAGAATATAAGAGAAGATTCAGAATATGAAACAATAAGTTTCATTTTGAAGGAAATATGTAACAAATACTTTATGTTATGTTCAGATTTATTCATTTGCTTCCTTGTAAGTTTTCTTTGTTCTCTGCTGTGCACCTTTTGAATTGCTCTATTTTCCCTTCCTTTTTTGCCCTGCCTTCAGAAGACTTCAATGAAATGTAGACATGTTTATATATACATCTGCTACATACATACACACATATATAGATATCTATAATCATCACATATATAAGATATACATTCATATACATCAATATGAGGCAGTTCTATGCTTGTTTGTTCTCTCTTTTTAAAAGGTGGATCATATCATCCTTCATAAGTACAAGTCTTTGCATATTTTCCTAAATCTAACAATTCATCATCATTTCCTACATCACAGCTATGTCCCAAAACATTCTAATATAGTTATTTTAAATACTCTAAAGCAACATTGAGCCATCATTTAATGTAGTTCTCTGATTTTTCTTTTTCATAAATCTATTTTTGCTTTAACTTTGAGATCAATGATCATTTACCCTTGTTTTTTCCTAATAATTGTACTCTTAATCATTATTTTTGCGTTTGTTCCTCTCCCAATTCCTCTTCTTTTACCTTCTATCTTGATTTGTTATATGTTATCTTATCCCACTCACCTTTTCCCATGGTCTTGATCCAATTTCTATTAATCTACACACCTATCTATACTATTTCAATCAGTGTTACTATATTCCCTCTCCTCCATAAATTCATAAAAAAAAATTATGCCTTTTAGATACAAACACACACTCCTATACACACACAAGCACACAGAGACACACATGATGTATTCTGTCTTTAACCTATTCCTGCAGGGAATACCTTATCTATTTACTCAGTAACATTTCTTTTAGCACCTCCTTCATATGAGATAAGTACTTTTAAAAAAAAACCTCTTTCCTAAATTGCTTTTTAGAAACACATCATATGTAAACCTCTCTTCAAGCTTAACTCCTTTCTAAGAAGACATGTGTATGATTGCCTATATGAATGTATGTATATATAGGTATACACATAATATGTTCATATGTATGTACATAGACCTGTATGCATATATGTATGCGTGTACCCAATATACGGAAATTGCTTTGATTACCTATATATTTCTTATAATTGGTCTTGTTATTCTTAGTTCTAAGTTCAAGTATGAATGGATTGAAATGGGTGCATGGCAACCTAGACTGTGGCCAGTTGAAACAAAGAAAATTTTTTCTAAGTTCAAAAGTGGTACTAAATATATAGGGAGAGGTACACATCCATATAAATAGATCCCTATATTCATAGACATAAATGCATTTGTAGACATTTCTGTAATGCCATTCTAAGCTTGTTTGTCCTGTCTCTCTGAACATGATTAACATCATCCTTTGTAAATTCAACACTTTCCATATTTTTCTAAATCTACCAAGACATCATTTTGCTACAACTTAGCCTTATATTATCCAGCTATTTTAAGCAAGCTAAATCAATATCGGTCAATATAGTTGACCTATAGCACAATTTTTCTCTTTAGAATAAACCTGTTTTAGCTTTATTTGTGACTGAAATTAATCCTCACTTTTTGGTAATAAATTGTGCGGATCATTATTATGTTTGTTTGCATCTCTTATTTTCTTTCACTGCTGACTCCTCTGCTTTATTATTACCAGCTATTTTGCCTTGGTACTACTTTAACAATCTTCCCTCCAAGGTTCACTCCCTTTTTTTTTCTCTTACTCCTACTCTGTTCCTCCTTCTTTATCCAATTTGCATAGTCTACACACCTTATACCAATCCCATCTATGCCCTTCATCGTATTCCTTGCTCTTCTTATTTCTTTATAAATTTAAATAATTTTTATACTCTTTTGGATATATTTTGAAAATATATTCAATCTGCTCTAGTTGTCCAGAGGGCACAATTCTGCTCCCAGTCTTGAATGTTTTTTTCATGCTCTACATTTGTTCTTAACTACTCAAGTTTGTGCAAGAAATCAGAAGAACTTGGAAATTTTTGAACTACTATGCCATCATCCCAGAATCCTCTGTACATATTCTATATGGATAGGCATTACATGATAATGGAGATTCAGTAACTTTTCAAATGCTTAACAAGCACAAGAATTGGGGACCTGCTTACTAATGCTGACCAGTATAAATGGGCTGACTATTGGATAACAAAGAACGAGTAGCGCTGAGGTATGTGTCATCCACACATTTATGGATTTAAAATACAACATACAGATTATACAAATGGGACTGAATGTATTAAACAAAACAAAGGTGGCCACTAGGAGCAGGATAGCTTTGGTTGCCCTCATTTCAGGGGATATTTTTGTGGAGGTGCTCTTACTATGTATGTGATTAAGATTTCTCCTGTGTCTATATAGGATTAAGACCATATGGACACTAGAAGCAGTCATGAGACCTGCAAAGAAAGTGTCATGGACAAATGTTATAATTTGAAATTTTATATGATTATTATTATACACATCTAGAGTTCTATACCCAGTCCTGCATCCATCTTTACTGACTGTGCTGTTCTTTGGAATATCATGGCGTAGAAATATATGCATATGGAATATCAGATGGAAGATCCAGCATAGAACAATGCATCTAATGATGGTCTTTGGTGCTTTAATTTTCAGCTGTGCCCACATGGATTTGTTGGGACTAATAGTAATGGCCTGGAAGACATTCGAGAGGCAGGTGCTGTTTAAGGAGAGACCCCGGCTTAGCCTCTGCATGTATGTAATGATTTTAATCCCAGTCCTGTCCAGGACACATTTTACCTTCCAAAGCCTTGTTATGGTAGGTATTCCCCCAAAGAGAAGTACCATGGCATTGGAAAAGGCTAACTGGATGATAATTACATTTTTGGGTCTTACTGTATGAGCAGTCAGGAAAGTAAAGCTGTTTAAGATGAGGAGAGTTAAGTTCCCCAGGAATCCAATTCCGGTTAGTTGCAGGTAGGCTATCCCCAGAATGTCATCCAAGGACAGCATTCTTTACCTTATGAAGGTGACTTGCTGCCAAACTCAAGGTGACCTAAAGGTAAAAATATGAAAATATGCTTGTGAAATGCTGTGATTTTCCCAAAAAAATTCCATGATTTCCAGTATGAATATGCAGAATGAATTATTTCCAGAGAGCTAAGATTTACCCAAAGAATCATGAACAGCAAGAAGGAGAATAAGAATCTCAACCCTTGCTGTCTAACTCTGAAGTCTTTTTTCCAGCTTATTTTGATGCTGCTTAGGTAATATTGTTGTTCCTGAAGGGAACACTTCTTCAGCATCATATAGAGAGCATTATTTTTAATGTAAGAAGGAACTAAATCACATGTATTATTAAACTCAAACAGGATCGGGGACCATGCGGAAGTAGGGAAAAATCCTTTGGGATCACCTTATTTAGGTGGTAGAAACCAGGATTGAAAGAACTCTGTTTGCACATCAGTACTGATTTCTGAAATGGCAGACTCTGCATCTGAGAACAGGGACAGGAGAGCCCGTATTCTCAATAAGTGGTATTTGCATCATTTTATTTTGTCCCATTTTTTCAATAGAGAGAAACATTAAGGAAAGTTAATGGATCAGGACAGGGAAAAGGTGAGAACAGAAGCCAGAGGTCTTTATTGTCATAGTGCTTTCCCAATCCAGTGAGAAATTGCTGATTCTCAACATGCCAGGTTAAGTCATTAGACAGGAGGCAATTCCTGTGCTCATTAACAGATCTAGGCTTATATGCCAAACATGCTATTCCTCAAGACAGTGATAGACTAAGTAAAAGTATCCCCTTCCCATCTTCTTCCAATGTAACCAATACCTGCCATATATGTGCTTACAGATACTTTTTGGACAACATATTTCAGCATCAGAATTTCTTGTCTATTAATTTCATACCGATCTATACCTTTGAGTCAGTTAAGGTTAATGGTTCTTAAACAATTGTCACAATTCCATTCGGGGCCTGGTAACTGAATGTAGTTGTCATGAAATTATGAATTGCTATCAGTAACTGTTGGATTTTATACTTAATTTTTATATCTCCATATATGAATTAGCATTAAAATTTCTCAGGTGAAAGGCTAAAAGTGGGAAACGTTTAAGAAGCCCTGCCTGAAGTGAAGCCCAGAGCAGGAAGAGTTGAGAAATATTCAGGAGGAACTGGAGCAGATTCAATTCCAGTTGTAGATGGCATTTGATGCCTTATTCCTTTTCCTTGTGATGGGACATGTTATTTTTTTTTTGGATTACTGAATAAAGATACAGGAATATTAGTTTGATTTTCCTTGAATCATTCAGTCTTTTACACTTTTCATTATAACTGTGTCCTGGCTTGCCCAGCTTTTTTCAGATCTTAGCCAAAGTCTTATCTTTTTGAAGATGTTTCTGCTTGTTAGCCATTATCTAAACATTTTCTCTTTTATGTATATATTATGCCTTCTTCAATATCCTTACTTCTCTCTATTTTCTGTTTCTTTCTGCCTCTCTCACTATGTGTCTCTTGCCTGCGTTTGCAGTTTTTTGTATGTTGGGGATCCCCGTAGTCTTTGAACTTCTTGAAGCAGGCAGTGCTTTTGCCTTTCTTTACCTCCTCTCACTCTCCATTGGGACGGGACCATTCCTACATTGTTTTTTGAGTGGCTGACTTTCACTTAGCTCATTCACTAAGATCTTATGCAAGGCTTTAAGCATCTAATCATTGATTCTTTCCTGTTATAGAGATCTCTATCTCAGGTACTAAAGCACAGTCACTTACCAGGTCAGTCTCTGTCAATACAGCAGAAAGTAGAACAGCAGCAATCTGTGTTGAAGCAGGAAAATATGTCTGTATGACTGTGTAGCTCATATATAGGGGATGGTCAGGGATGCAGTTATTATGCTGGATGTGTCTGAGCTCATCTCCCCATCAGGGCTGTAATTATCATGTCATCTGCAGAGAAATGGTACTATTTGCCTGGGTTAACTGGGACCCATTTATTAGAAAATGAAATTTTATCCCAAGTGTTTACATTATCTAGAGTGTTGATTTCTTAAAGTCTCTAGTGTAGCATCAATGAGCGAAGCAATGAAGATCTGTCAAGTGACTTGCAGGAAGATGCAATGAAAACAAGTGAGCCAGAGCATTGTGCACCTAGTTCATGTTCAGCTTTGGTTATAGATGAGTCTCTCTTGTATAATTGATACCATTAGGTCTGTCTTTGAGGACTGTCCCAATAAACTCCCTATTTTGTATTCTGACAAAGTGAAAAGAAATTAAAAGTCTAGTGCAACCCCAGAAAAAATGAGGGCTAATTCCACATTAGGAACTGATGATCACCTCTGGTCATGGTTACCTCAGCTTCTAACACTTACAGAAAAGGAGGATCAAAGCTTGGAATAAAACTCATGCAATATACTGTGTTTTGCTTTTTGGGGCCAGAACATCATACTTCTTTTCCCAACTTCTTTCCCTATGTAAGCAGACTTGAACTTCCATATATTTTCCCCCTCTTGTCTGCTCTTATTGGGAAAGAAGTTTGGAAAAGAAGTGTGATGTTCTTACCCACCTCCTCAATCCACAGGGTATTTCATGAGTTTTGTTCCAAGTGTTGTTGCTCCTTTTCTGTATAGGATAGAAGAACTAACTTCTTAATTCTAGAATTTCTTTAATTACCAATGGCTACTTTTCTTCCCCACCTCACCACTTAATGAGCCTGACCTGCATTTTGGAATGATAAATAAGTACTTGTCTTCCATGGACAAGAACAGTGACATTCCTTGCTGATCTAAGTTTCTCATATGTTATTTCCCCTTGCCTCATATTCCTCCTCAATCAAATGTATTAAGCTGGAGATTTGGAGAGATACACCAAATACGTACTAACAATTTTTATTTTCATTTTCAATTTTCCAAATACATGTAGAGATAGTTTTTAACATTCAATTTTAGAAGATTTGGAGTTCCAATTTTTTTCTCCTTTCCCCATTCCCAAGAGAGCAAATAATTTTTTACAGGTTTGTATATGTATAATCATTTTAAAGGTATTTCCATGGGAAATAAAATCAGAACAAAAGAGAAAAACTATGAGAAACAAAACAAAAGAAAAACATTAAAATAGGATACTTCAATCCTTATTCAGTCTTCATAGTTCTTTTTCTGCAGATGGAATTTTCCATCCAAAATTTTTTTTGCAATCGTCTTGGATTATTCTATTGCTGAGAAGAGCCAGTTCCATCACAGTTCTTCATCACTCAGTGTTTCTTTTGCTGTGTTCAAAGTTTTCAGGATTCTGCGGGTTTTATTAAGCATCATTTCATCTAAATCTTTTCAAGCTTTTCTGAAATCATCCTAATCATCATTTCTTATAAAATAATAGCTTTCCATTACCTTCATCTGTCATCATTTATTCAGCCATTCCCCAATTGATGGGTACCACATGCTGTGTTTCTGTCCTCTCTTATTACATCTCTTTCCTTTTTTATTATAACCTTTTATTTTCAAAATATATGCATGGATAATTCTTAATATTCACCCCTACAAAACTTTGTGTTCAAACATTTTTCCTCTTTCTTCTCTCTCCCCAAGTTGCCAAGTGATCCAATATATGTTAAAAATGGACAATTTTTCTACACATATTTCCACAAATATGAAAGTAACATCAGATCCAAAAGGAAAAAAAAATGATACTTCATTTTCTTAAATGAGGTTGAATATCTTCAGCTATTTAAAAACCTTAACCAGAATGAGAGTTTGGCTGGGACTCAGTACATGTGAAATAAAACACTTTTCTGCAACTTCCAGGGAGAGATCCTTGAACAATTGACTACACACAGGATGGCTTCTTTCACTTTGGTAAAATCGTGATTACTCAAATCACTATTAATCAGAGAAATGCAAATTAAGAAAACTTTGAGATATCATTACACATCTGTCAGATTGGCTAAGATGACAGGAAAAAATAACGATGAATGTTGGAGGGGCTGTAGGAAAACTGGGAAACTGATACATTGTTGGTGGAGTGGTGAAAGAATCCAACCCTTCTGGAGATCAATTTGGAATTATGCCCAAAAAGTTATCAAACTGTGCATACCCTTTTTCCCAGCAGGGCTACTACTGGGCTTATATCCCAAAGAAATACTAAAGGAGGGAAAGGGACCTGTGTGTTCCAAAATGTTTGTGGCAGCCCTTTTTTAGTGGCTAGAAACTGGAAGTTGAATGGATGTCCATCAATTGGAGAATGGTTGGGTAAATTATGGTATATAAATGTTATGGAATATTATTGTTCTCTAAGAAATGACCAACAGGATGAATACAGAGAGGCTTGGAGAGACTTACATCAACTGATGCTAAGTGAAATGAGCAGAACCAGGAGATCATTATACACTTCAACAATGATACTGTATGAGGATGTATTCTGATTGAAGTGGATATCTTCAACATGGAGAAGAGCTAATCCAATTCTAATTGATCACTGATGGACAGAATCAGCTACATCCAGAAAAGGAACGCTGGGAAATGAGTATTAACTGTTAGCACCGTTTTGTTTTGTTTTTTGTTTCTCTTCCCAAATTATTTTTATCTTGCAAATATAATCCTTCCTTTGCAACAACAATAACAACACAATTCTGTTCTGCACATATATATTGTACCTAGGATATAGTATAAGATATTTAATATGTTTGGGAATGCCTGTCATCTAGGGGAGGGGGTGGAGGGAAGGAGGGGAAAATTTTGGAACAGAAGGGAGTACAAGGATTAATGTTGTAAAAAAATTACCTATGAATATGTACTGTCAAAGAAAATGTTACAATTATAATAATTAATAAAAAAAATAAAAAAAGAATAATCTCCCCTTCAAGGTTCATTCCCTTTTCCTCTTACCCTTACTCTGTTCCTCATTCTTTATCCAATTTCCATAGTCTACATACTTTATATAATTCCTATTAATTTACTTATCCTTCTATGTCCTCCATCCTATTCCTTGCTCCTCTTATTTTTTCATAAATTTAAACACTTTCTATATTCTTTTGGATATATTTTGTTCCCTGTAATCTATTTTTCCTGTGAATAGAATTCCAGTACTACTTGCTCACTTCCCCTATGAATTCCCCTAATTCCTCTAGGCCAGAAGAGTTTACAATTCATACTGGCCAAACATCCACTCCAATATATATATATATATTTTTCCCTAGTCTGCTCTATTTTTGATAAGGTCTATAATTCTGCCACCAGTCCTATATGTTTCTTCATGCTCTACATTTACTATGAGCTGTTCTAGTTTGTGGAAGGAATCAGGAAAACTTTGAATTTTTTGAATTACTATGCCATTTTCCCAGAATCCTCTGTACATATTCTATAGGGATAGGCATTTCATGATAAGGGAGATTCAGTAACTTTTCAAACTATTAACAACCACAAGGATTGGGGATCTGCTTATTAATGCTGACCAGAATAAATGGGCTGACTGTTGGATAACAAAGAGAGAGAAGCGCTGAGGTATGTATCATCCACATGTTTATGGATTTAAAATACCACATACGGAATATACAAATGGGACTGAATGTATTAAACAAAACAAAGGTGGCTACTAGAAGCAGGATAGCTTTGGTTGCCCTCGTTTCAGGGGATACTTTTGTGGAGGTGCTCTTACTATGTATATGATTGACATTTCTCTTGTGTCTGTACAGGATTAAGACCATATGGTCACTAGAATCAGTCATGAGACCTGTTTATATTCATTTAATTTGTCCACCTTCTCCTCTTTGATGAAGCTATTCAACTCCATTGTTCTCATATCTATTATCCCTTAAGTTATTATTTTATCATGGCTTTTTTCCTAGAAACCTCAGTCATCAATTATTCTCATCTTCTTCATTTGATCCTACTGACGTTTCTCTCAATGAATTTTTGGGAAAAATTGTTGACTGAAGTTACTGCAAATTAACCTCCATTGTGGAGACTTCATCCCTACAACAAAGACAATATTTTTATCATCCATAATTGACTATTCACTTTTCCTGGAATTCCCAAGGCTTTCTAATGACTACCCTCTCAGAAACACACCTTGGGCTTTATATCACTGAAACTCCATTAGAGATATTCATTCCCCCCTTACTTGTGTCCCTCATGTCCTTAACTTTCCTTCTCCAAACTATCACTTCTTTCATCCTTCTCTTCTACAAATGGAGCTTTTTTCTTGGCAGTTCCTCTATATACAACCATGCTGATATTATGTACCATCTTTCCCAGAAAATTATTCCCTTGAAAATGCTCATTTTCAATTATTTATTGTTATACTTTCTTTTCCAAATCCAGTAAGAAACTGCAGACCCTGAACATGCCATCTTAGGTAGTGAGGAGGCAATTCCTGTGCTCATTAACAGATCTAGGCTTATATGCCAAACATGCTATTAATCCAGACAGAGACAGACTAAGGAAAACTATTCCCTTTCCATCTTCTTCTAATGTAACCAATGCCTGCCATATATGTGCCTATGGATGCTTTTTGGAGAAAATATCTCAACGTCAGAATTTCTTGTCAGTTAATTTCATACTGATCTCTACCTTTCACTGAGCTAAGGTCAACAATTCTTAAGCAACTGTCACAACCCCATTTGGGGCTGGTAATTGAATGTGGCTGTCATGAACTTATGAATTGTTATTAATGAATGTTGGATTTTAGACTTAATTTTTCTAGTTCCATATATGGATTAGCATTAAAATTTCTCAGGTGAAAGGGGTCAATACTGGGAAACATTTAAGAAGCCCTGCCTTAAGTGAAGCCCAAAGCAGGAAGGGTTGAGCAATATTCAGCTGGCATTGGAGCAGGTTCAATGCCAGTTCTAGATGGCATTTGATGCCTCATTCCTTTTTATTGTGATTGGGAGTGCTATTTCTTGGACCTCTGCATACAGATACAGGAAGATTAGATTTATTTATCTTTAATCACTCAGTCTCTTACACCTTTTCTTATAAGTAGCTTGCCCAGCTTCCTTCAGATCTTAGCCAAAGTCTTATCTTTTTGAAGAGTCTGCCAGTTAGCCATTATCTAAACATCTTCTTTTTTATGTATATATTATGTCTCCTTCTCTGTCCTTATCTCTCTCTAGTGTCTCTGTCTCTTTCTTTCTGCCTCTCTCCCTATGTGTCTCTTGCCTGCGTTTGCAGTTTTTTGCATGTTGGAGATCCCCATAGACTTTGAACTTCTTGAAGCAGGCAGTGCTTTTGCCTTTTTTTACCTCCTCTCACTCAGCACAGGGACTGGACCATTGCTATGTGCTTACTTTGCTTTTTGAGTGGCTGACTTTCATTTAGCTCATTCAGTAGAATCTTAAGCTAAGCTGCAAGCATGCAATCATTGATTCTCTCCTGTTGTACAGATCTCTATCTCAGGTACTAAGGCACAGTCACTTACCAGGTCAGTCTCTGTTGATGCAGCAGAAAGTAGAACAGCAGCAATATGCGTGTATGAATGTGTGGGTCATATATAGGGGATGGTCAGGGATGCGGTTATTATGTTGGCTGTATCTGAGCTCATCTCTCCATCAGGGCTGCGATTATCTTCTCATCTGCAGAGAAATGGTCCTGTTTGCCTGGGTTAACTGGGACCCATTTAAAAGAAAATGAACTTTTATCCCAAGTGTATACATTATCTCGAATATTGATTGCTTAAAGTCTCTAGTGTAGCATCAATAAGCAGGTGGGGAGAAGGGAAGCAATGAAGGCCTGTCAAGTGACTTGCAGGAAGATGCAATAAGAACTTGTGAGTCAGAGCATTGTGCCCCTGGTTGATGTTCAGTTCTGGTTTTAGATGAATCTCTCTTTTAAAATTGATATCATTCAGTCTGTCTTTTAGGATTGGCCCAATAAGCTCCCTATTTTGTATTCTTTCTAACTGAAAAGAAACTAAAAGTAAAGTGTAGCCCCTCAAAAAATGAGGTCTAATTCCCCATTAGGAACTGATGATCATCTCTCATCAAGAATATCTCAACTTCGAAAAAGAGGCTCAATACTTGGAACAAAACCCATGGAATACTCTGTAGTTTGAGTTGTTGGGAAAGAACATCACACTTTTGTTAACTTCTTTCCCTATGTGAGCATACTTAAACTTCTATATATTTTCCCCCTCTAGTCTGCTCTTATTGGGAAAGAAGTTTGGAAAAGACCCAACTCCTCAAACCAAATGGTATTTCATGAGTTTGATTCCAAGTATTGATTCTACTTTTCTGTATGGGATAGAAGACCTAACTTCTGAATTCTACCATTATTTTAATTACCATCGCCTGCTTTTCTTCCCCACCTCACCACCTAATGAGCCTTACCTTCATTTTGGAATGATACATAAGTACTTGTCTTCCATGGACAGCAACAGTGACGTTCCTTGCAGATTTATGCTCTCATATGCTATTTCTCCTTGCCTCTTATTCCTCCTTAATCAAATATACTAAGCCCTACTATGTACCAGACATTGGCTTCACATATGGTGATAATGACCGAAATGAACATGAAATTTCTGTTCTCATATATTTTCCATTTTTTTTTGGTAAAGTATGAGAGTTTATATATGTATATATATATGTATATATATATTTGTGTGTATATATGTATATAACACAATTCCAAAATAATTCTTTTTTGTTTTGTTTTATTTTGCTTTTTTCTTTTTGACACATTGCTTTATGAATTATTTTGGGAGAGAAAAATTAGACAAAATATGGAAGAAAACCATGAAAGAGATAAAAAAGGAAAACAGAAAAAAGAAGTGAACATAGTATGTGCTCATTTACATTCATATTCCTTATTTCTTTTTCTGGGTTCAGATGGCATTTTCTGAATTGCTTTGAATCACTGAACCACTGAGAAGGACCAATCTTTCATAGTGGATCTTTGCACATTCTTGCTGTTATATAATGTATTCTTGGCTCTGCTTATTTTACTTAGTATTAGTTCGTGTCAATCATTCTAGGATTTCTAACATCAGCTTATTCAACACTTTGCATAAAATAGTAATATTCCATTACTTACATGTATCACAAGTTGTCCAGCCATATCCTAATGGATGCATTTCTATTCATTTAATGATTATTTGCAACAACAATAACAACAACAAAAAAATAAAAAGTAAAGTGCTGCTACAAACATTTTGGTACGTGTGCGTCCTTTTTCCTCCTTTATGATTTCCATGGAGTAGTTATCCAGCAATGGAATTGCTGAGTGAAAGGATATGTGCATTGTTCTATCCCTTTGGATGTAGTGCTGAATTAAGCTCCAAAGGGGTTGAATCACTTCACAACTCCACCAACAATGCATTAGTGATCCAGTTTTTCCATATCACCTCCAACACTTATCATCTTTTCCTGTTATTTTAGTTAACCTGAGAGGTATGAGGAGGTATTTTGGAGTTGTTTTCCTTTGCTTTTTAGAGAAATGCAATTAATTATTACTGATTGAGAGCATTTTTTTATATAAATATATAGTGCTTTAAATTTGTCATTTGAATATTGTTCATATCCTCTGTCAATTTAGGAATGACATTTATTCTGATAAATTTGACACAATTCTTTTTACATTTTAGAAATGAGTTCTTTTCAGAAACACTAGCTGTTAAGTATTTTCTCCAGCTCTTTAGTTACCTTTTAATTTTTTTCTGTTTCATTTTGTTTGTGCATTTTTAAATTTAATGTAAACAAAGTTGTCCATTTTGTCTTGTACAATGTTGTGTATTTCTTATTTGTTCATAACTTCTCCCTTCTTTAAAGATCTGATAGGTACATTATCTCTTGTTCTCCTAATTTGTTTGAGTTTTCCTCCTTTATACCCGATTCATGTACCCATTTTGACCTTATTTTGGTGTAGGGTGTGCAGTGTAGGTCTATGCTTAGTTCCTGACATGTTATTTTCTAGCTTTCCCAGCAATTTTTTGTCAAATAGTGAGTTCTCAGTTTGGGTGTTTATCAAACACTTGATTACTATAGGCTTTTATTATTGTGTTGTGTGTATCTAAGCTATTTAACTGATCTGGCGCTATATTTCTTAGCCAGTACCAAAAGGTTTTGATGCTGTTGCTGTATGGTATGGTTTTAGGTTTGGTTCTGCTAAGCTACCATTCTTCATATATTTTTTCATTAATTCCCTTAATGAAGGGGATTCCAGATGAATTTTGTTATTATTTTTTCTATCTAGAAAACAATGTTTTGGCAGTTTGATAGATATTGCAGTGAACAAGTAAATCGATTTAGGTAGATTTGCCATTTGTATCATATTAGCTCAGCCTACCAATGAGCAATTTATATTTCTTCCAGTTGTGTACTTCTGATTTTACTTGTGTGCAAAGAATTTTCTAATTATGTTCATATAGTTCTTGGGTATCTCTTGACAGGTAGACACCCACATATCTTATTTGGACAATAGTAATTCCAAATCGAATTTCTCTTTTATCTCAATCTGGTGGGCTTTGTCAATAATATATAGAAAAGCTGATGATTTGTTCGTTTATTTTATATTCTACAACTCTGCTAAAGTTGTGAATTGTTTCCATTAGGCTTTTGGATGCTATTATTGGATTCCAAACCAATAGTTTGACTATTTTATTGATTTTTAAAAAAATAAATCAACTCTTAATTTCATTTATCCGTTCTTTAGTTTGATTAGTTTCTGTTTTATTAATTTAGCCTTAGAGTTTCAGAATTTCTAATTTGGTATTTAATTGGGTTTTTTAAAATGTGTTCTTTTTCTAGAGGTTTTAGGTACATATCCAATTCTTTGATCTTCTCTTTATGTTTTATTCAGGAACTTATTATCAATACAAAATTTCCCCTAAAAACTGCTTTGACTACATGCCATAGATTTACATATGTTGCCTCATTATTGTCATTGTCTTGGATGAAATTGAGGATTGTTTCTGCGATTTGTTGGCTGACCCATCATTGTTTAGAATTAGATTAATTAATTTAAAATCCAATTTTAGTCTCTCTATGCCCTTTTATGGAATATAATTTTTATTGTATTGTGGTCTGAATAGCAAACATTTTCTATTTCTTCCTTTTCAGGTTTATATGTCCTAATACATGGTGCATACCAATGGCCCTACTACATGGTCATTTTTTTGTAGGTGCCATAGAGTACCAAGAAAAAACTTGAATTCCTTCTATGATTCTATTCAATTTTCTCTAAAGGTCTATCTTATCTAGGTTTTCTAGCACCCTATTAATGTGCCTGGTTTCTTTCTCATTGTTTATTTTGTGGTTAGATTTGTATGGTTCTGAGTGGGGAATTTTTTGCCTATTTCTTCGTGTAACTGCCTCAATATCTTCTCTAGATATCTGAATGCTCTACTACTTGGTGCATATACATTTATTATCATTAATTCTTCATTGTTTAATGAACATTTTATCAAGATGTATTTTCCTTTCTTATCTCTTTTACTTATATCTTTTTACTTTTCCTTTATTTGAGATTAGAATTCCTAGTGCTACTTTTTTTTTATACTTCTGTTGAAGTACAATAATAAATTCTATTTCAGCCTTTTACCTTTATTCTGTATTTCTCTGTCAAATGTGTTTTTTGTAAACATGTTGTAGCATTCTCTTTTTTAATCCACTCTAGTGTGTCTTCAATTTCATGAGAAAGTTCATCCTATTCACAGTTGTGATTGCCAGCTCTGTATTTCCTTTCATCCTATTTTTGCCTCTTTCTATAGTTTTACTTTCGCTTTCCACCATGTTCTTAGTAGCAATTTTGCAACTATCATATCCCTACTTTATCTCCTATCATCCTCCCCTTCTTGTCTTAGTTTTTTTTAATTAATCCTACCTAATACTTTATCTATTACTCTCTTCCCTTCTCTTCCCTTTCTTCCCTATTGTTTCTGTCCTCCATTATATGCAACCCCTCCCTTTTCTTCTTACTTTCTCTTCCTTATTTATAGATTTAGATAATTTTCTTTATCCAGCTGAATGATTAAATTTTTTCCTCTTAAAACCAAAAGTGGAACAGGGAGATGACTATGAACTACTACATAGAATTCCCAATACCCCTATTTTTGTCTGCTTGCATTTTTGATTTCCTTTACGGGCTAATGGTACACTATTTCAAAGTCTGATTCTTTTTTTACACCAAAATAACTGTTTGTACATGTATACATATATTGTATATAATTTATACTTTAAAATATGTAACATGTATTGGTCAACCTGCCATCTGGGAGAGGAGGGTGGGGGGAAGGAGGGAAAAAATTAGAACAAAAGGCTTGGCAATTGTCAGTGTTGTAAAATTACCCATACATCTATCTTGTAAACAAAAAGCTATAAGAATAATAAAAAGTAAGTATAAAAAAATAGTTTAAAAAAACCAAAAACAAAAGTGATGACATCAAGCTTCAGACAATGCTCATCCCCTTCCCTCTTTTCCATTGGTTTTAATAGGTCTTTTGTGCCTGTTCATGTGATCTAATTTGTTCCATTACACCTCCCCTGTCCTCTTTTAGTAAAGACCTTTTCCATCCATTAATATCTTTCTTTGATGTCACATCAGAGTCCATTCAGAAGTATACCTTCTGTCCATGTGATGTCCCCCACTGCCTGCTCTAGGAACAGATATAGTTCTCAAGAGTTACAGATCCCATTTTCTTACATAAGGATGTAAATAGTTTAACCTTAAATTATTGATTTGTATATATATGTATATATATTTGTATGTATATACATACATATATATGAATTATGTATATAAATATATATATATATGTATAATGTGTGTGTGTATGTGTGTGTGTAATATTCTTAATTAAAGTGTAATGGTCTCTGGGAGCAGGTTTCTTGGGGAGCTTCTGGCAGTAGCCTTAGTTTCAGTTCAGAGGAATAATCACCTCAAATTCAGCCAGTAGTTAAAGTCCAAATCCTTTATTTTCAGTTCCAAGTATTGTCTCCTTCCTTCAGCCCGGTTAGCTTTCTTAAGGGCCTATCTCTCTTTTTGGTTCTTACCTCTAGTTCTTTGCCTCTGCCATCTTCTGCCTCTAGCTCCCTCCAAATGTCTCCAGCCAGCACAAAGGCCGAATATGGAATTACTCTGTCTCTGCCTCGGAGAGTGGGCTTCTGTGTCTGGACCTGAGAGCTTCTTGCTTATATGCTATGCACTGATTATGCACAAGTCATTTTATCACAAGCAAACCATTGTTTGTTGTAGGATTAAATCAATTCTAAAATAGATTTAAACATTGTCTCCTCAATTCCACTTACTACCTTGTTTCAATTTCTGCCCTATAACATCTCCTTGTAGTATTAGATTAATCATACTAAATCATGCTAAATTAGATAATTAGATAATTATTATCTCTTTCAGTTCCACTTTCTTAGTACCCTGTAAGAATCCTAACATATATGCAAATATAAATTGTACGTGTCTGTGTGGTTGTGGGTGTATGGTTAGTACTTACTATTTCCCTAAAGCTCAGATATCATTCTGGAATTGGAGATGTGGAGAGATGTACCAAATACGTATTTTTTATTTGTTCCTTTTGAATTTTCCAAATACATGTAGAGATAGTAATATCTCTAGTAATATCAATTTTAGATATTTGGAGTTCCAATTTTTTCCTCTCTTCCCCTCCCAAAGAGAGCAAACAATCTATTACATTGTATGTATGTATGTGTGTGTGTGTATATATATATATATATATATATATAATATATATATATATATATATATATATATATATATATATATATATATATATATAATCATTTTAAACATATTTCCATGGGCAAGAAAATCAGAATAAAGGAGAAAAACTATGAGAACACAAAACAAAAGACAAATTTTAAAATAGGATATTTCATCCTCATTCATTCGTCTTCATAGTTTTTTCTGTGATTGCAGATGGAATTTTCCATCGAAATTTTTTTGGGAATTTTCTTGGGATTACTGTATTGCTGAGAAGGGCTCAAGTCCCATCACAGTTCTTTATCACTCAATGTTTCTTTTGCTGAGTTCAATGTTTCCATGATTCTACTGGTTTTATAAAGCATCAGTTCATTTATCTCTTTTCAAGCTTTTCTGAAATCATCCTAATCACCATTTCTTATAAAACAATAGCTTTCCATTACCTTCATCTATCCTCATTTATTCAGCCATTCCCCAATTGATGGGTACATCTTGCTGTATTTTTGTCCTCTCTTTTTACATCTCTATTCCCCTCTCTCCCCGAGTTGGCAAGTGATCCAATTTATGTTAACCATGTGCTCTATACATATTTCCAGATATATGATGCTGCACAAGAAAAATCAGTTCTAAAAGGAAATAAAAATGCTAACTCATTTTCTTAAATGGTGTGAATATCTTCATTTATTTAAAAACCTTAAACAGAATGATGGTTTCACTGGTACTCAGTTAATGTGAAATAAAACACTTTTCTACAACTTCCAGGGAGAGATCCTTAAAAAATTAACTCCACACAGGATGGCTCCTTAAGTTTTGTAAAAATGAAGATTACTTCAAATTTCCATTTGGACCACATTAAATATTTAATATTTAGCTTTGTGTCTCTCTATACACAAGTGAACATCTCTGAGCTGGCCATTCCTAGCATTGTTTTTGAGATGCTCAGAATTCTCACAATCTTCATACACTATTGCATGGCCATCTTTTCTTCACCTGTGAAAATATCATCCAACCTTTGAAGACACAGCAACATTGGGTTTTGGGAATACATCACTTTAACTGAGAACTATGCTTTCAAAGGGAAGAGGCATGGCATGTTTGTAATTTCTGATCATGTCAGCATTATGAACATATTCTCTGATTCTTAGAACTGTGAATTTGTCCTCCATTACTCCTCCTCCCTCTCTTCATCCATCCTTT